>NC_044274.1:63281924-63493315 GCF_003957555.1 Calypte anna | reverse complement strand
TGCAGTGGTAGGAGGGAAAGTATATAGTGACTTCTTTTCCTAGTAAGGCTCCCAGTAAAAAGGAAAAAAATCTATAATTTTCTCCATTTTAATATTGTACAATAATTTGTTGCCCATTTAGCTTTTACTGGTAATGTTCATCAGTATCCAGAAATGTCTATTAAAATTGTGATCTCATGTTCTTTTTCATATATAAAAAGTATTAAATAGGATATATTGATTTGGGAAATCTATATTCACAGGTTTTGAGTGTTTGATTTCCATTTCCATTTTAGATGCAACAGGTTATTTTTCAGCCAATACTTTGATTTGCCTTTTTGTCATGCACCTTCCTAGAAAGAAACAACAGCTCCTTCACAATGAAGAAATCTGTTTTAGTGTCTTCCTTCTCAATGCCTTCCTTCTCAATATTATGCTGGGAACAAAATAAATGCATTATTTTGCATTTGACAACTTGAAAAAGGATCAGTCCTTATTCAAAATCACTCCTTAGTCTCAGTAATTGCTACTCCCAAAGAAGTAAGCAAATACAGAATTGATAGAATTTGGCTGCACAGTGGTCTTAAGAAGAGAACACATTTTATTTGAAGTATGGTTACAATGAAAACATAATGTTTTGTGTGGTTGAAAGTCACAATTTCCAATTGCTGAACAATTCAGTATGGCCATTTTCTTCTTCATGCTCCCCTTCTCCACCCAAATTCCACACATGTTCCCTCTGGCCAAAGATCACCAGTAACACTGGTAACAGGATTGAGATTAAAATACTCAGAAATTTTCAGAGTTACTCTTTCCTGGTGCTGCAAAGCCTCACCCTGAAGTTTCACACTCTTT
Source organism: Calypte anna (assembly GCF_003957555.1). Classification (NCBI taxonomy): domain Eukaryota; kingdom Metazoa; phylum Chordata; class Aves; order Apodiformes; family Trochilidae; genus Calypte; species Calypte anna. Next base: position 63,492,481 of record NC_044274.1, on the reverse strand, counting down.
GTTTCAAAACTGCTTTAAGCAGGCAGACACTGTCACAGATGCTGAGGGTAATTAAATTCATCATCCAAGCACTGTTACTAATACCTAAACAAGGTTATTTTCCAAACAGATCAGAGGATTCACCAGAAGAGGTGAATATTAAAGTTTATAAAAATGTCTCTGAAAGATAAGGATAGCAATAAAAAATAAGATAAATGCATTTATATAACTTAAAAATGTAATATAAGCAATATGTAAAGTTTATAAAAATGTCTCTGAAAGATAAGGATAGCAATAAAAAATAAGATAAATGCATTTATATAACTTAAAAATGTAATATAAGCAATATGTAAATTAGATTTCATGTGTATTACAAAGAATTTATCACCTCACCAGTGCCAACTCCATTGTAATGTGGACACAGTGAAAATAAGAAAATTGCCTCTTCTGCTTACACTATTTAAAATGTATCAAAGTTATTTCTATCAGAAAACACCCCTCCACACCAGCACTGCCTCTCCCCTGTTTACAGTCTTTAAAATGTATCGAGACTAATCTCATCAACAAACTCCCCCTCCTCTGACAGGGCTAAAAAGATAAAATGCTAATCAGAATGGCTCCTGATAAAGCTACCAGAGATTTAATGCAAATTGGTATCAAATACAAGAACTAAAGAATTCTGGGAAAACCTGAATACCAAAGGGAAGGCCCGAAGTTAACAATTTGCAACCTCTGGCAATAATTGATGAGAAGAAGGAATTTTTTTACTACAAAATTTAGAGGAAAAAGGAGAAAAACAGAAGCTAAAAGAGAAGTGAAAATCAGTGAAAAGCATCAAGGAGCATCAAGGAGCGGCAATTGGCAACCAGGGACCATGGAGAAGGAACAGTGACTCCTGAGGAGAGGCGGAGATTCTTGTGAGGGTAAAAAGAACACTAATCTGTTCCCTTTCTTCTCTTTCTTTTCTTAAAAGCTTTCTCCCAGGGGTGATTCATTAGTTTAAAGACCTGTTTTCCTTCTGTTTTCTCCCACTATTAACTCCTTCCTAAGACTCCTTTTGGCATGGTGTTATTTTCCCTGAAATAAGCCATTGTATTTTGTTAAAAACATAAAGCTGGTTACTTTTGCAATTTGCAAGATGTACATGCACAGTGGATAATACCAATATTTTCTCACAAACAAAATATAAAATAATAATAGTTACAGACCACGACATCCACTAACACCAACTCCCCAGTAACTGGGTTCATGGTGTCAGTATTTGGGCAGGGATTAAACACACAAGCAGTGAGGCAGTACAGCCTCAGACTGTCAGCACCGAACAATTGCTGATAATTTCAACATAAGCTTTGGGCTATGTGCAAGGACAATGCTGCTTGAAGCAACTTTTGTAACCACAAGGAACAGTACGTTAGGACTCTCGAAGGTTAAGGAGTAAGCAAGACGATTAGATTAAGGGACTCGGCACGATTGCAACATCCACGAAGAAGCTCGAATGTGTGAAAGATAAGCTTTGTTAGTTAATTGTTGTTAAAGATTTGTAGCCAATCAAGTTAAAACTCGTGTAACAAAATGTAGGCACTACCAATCAGCAATATGCATACGTGGCATTAGCTCTCAGATTAGTGTATAAATATTGCCTTCTGATTCAATAAAGTTGGACATTTGTTTGTATCAAACTGGGTCCCCGTCTCGGACTGCGACAAAGCAGAAAGCTGGTTGCCTGTAATTGAACTGGGAGAGGAAGAAAAAAAAATAGATGTGTAGCTGAGTTGATGTGTAATGTTCCAGCCCTTGGGTACATGATGAAGAAAACAAGTAAGGTGAATAAGGTGAGCAAAGGGTGGGATGGAGAAGATAGAGGGGTGGGAAGTTCCTTGGGAAAAGTCTTCCTGTTATATGGGGGCTAAAGGCCCTGAGAAGCCATTCTTGTGATTCAAAAAGAGGGGATCAAAAGATAAAAATGTGACAGCTGGATGTGAGTTAGAAACTTGGGCTTCACCTCATTTGTGGACTACTCAAAGGAAACTCCTCTTTAGCGCAGGATATGGGATTCACACTGCACACTGAACGCCAAGGCCCCTTCTACTAAGTTTTAGGGTCAATGGGCAGACTGGCAAGCCAAAGGCAACTTCTGGAGAATGTTTTTCCTTTACTCTTCATTTTGGGGGTGTGGGGAGATAGAGTGGCAAGGAAAAGATCACCGGGGTTTCAGCTGAAAATAAGAGGGAGGGCACACCTGAGTCAGTAATGTATTTCTCATCTGATTCTCCACCCCCAGTATCTTGCACATACAGGTAATACACATATGACCACAGTTCCTCCGGTGGAGAACAATACAAGTGGTTTCCCTCAGCTGAAAAGAGGCTTCCCTTCCTCCAGCTTCCCTGGCAGATTGCATGCAAGTCTTGGCTGAGATGAAGCACAGATGGAAAGCTGTGCAATTAAATGCCCCAGTGAGGTAAAATACAAGACAAGGCAATGTCACCTCCATCCACATTGCAGAAGAAACAGACAACAAAGTTGCTTTTCCCCAGTCCCATAGAATCGTAGAATCATTCTGGTTGGAAAAGAGCCTTAAGAACATCAAGTCCAACAGTTAATGCAGTACTGCAAAGTCCACCACTACACCATGTTCCTTAGCACCACATCTACACATTTTATAGGTACCTTCAGGGACAGTCAGTCCACCACTTCCTGGCCAGCCTGTTCTAGTGCATGACAACCTTTTGAAGAAGAAGTTTTTCCTAAGATCCAGTCTAGTCCCCTCCAGCATATCTTGAGTCTTTTTCCTCTTGTTTTTTGCTAATTACTTTAGAGATGAGATCAGCACACACCTTGTTCCAACTTACTTTCTAGTATCCGTCAGAGAACAGTAAGGTTTCTTGTGCAAATTGACTGCCACTGGTGAGTGGAGAGGTCATGGACTCATGTTAGGAACAAGAGTGACATAAATCATGTGAATCAGTAACATGAAACTGTTTAACAAGTATGTGAAAAAATAGCACAAATATCTGAAAATAACCAAGTGTAATAAGAAAACAAACTGAATGTTGCTTCATTGATACTACTTGAAAAAAAAAATTTAAAAGTTTTTTTCCAGACACCTAAAGGCACAGCTTTATAATCTTAAGATCTCCAGCTAACCAATGTAAAACTCTCTTCTGGCTTTACCCATTTACCTACCCTACCCCTTTCTATTTCCACCCATTCACCCGGGGGTTACCAGGTGAGGAAACTGTGGAGAAATGAGCAGGGAGAATTTAGGGATGTCATATGCCACGTTTCTTATATTGATGGAGGGATTTTATTGTACATTTTCTCACTTTATCATTTTCACAGTGTTACAGGACCGTTCACTCTGGAGGCAGCCTCTGGGACTCTGTAGTGCAATCTCCTGCCCAGGGTAGGTTCATCCACAGGGTCAGACCAGAATTCACACCAAGTCACTACCATAAACAGGTCTGCAAGTGTCAAGCAGCACACTCCCTAGGGAAGGTGAAGCCCAGGTTGCTTTTAGTGACCTGTATATGGTTTTGTGTTAATAAACAAACCCAGAAGCAGACTGGAGATATCTTCAAGGATAAAACCTTTTTTTAATCCTCTAATAGTGTTCTTCAGCTGCTTCAAGGTATCTGGAGACCTTGTGAGTGACCAAAGACACTTGTGCCCAAATACTTGCAGTGATGTTTGGCTTACTTCATGTGCCTTAAGAAGACTTATAAGTTAAACCCTTATGATAAACTTTCAGTTTTGATGGATGGATATTCAGGGAAAGGGGAAAGAAGAGGAATAATGTTGCAGCAGAGGAGCACAAGACAGAAATTTCAACACATTTGATAATAACAAAAAATTTCAGTCAAACAATAGTTCAGATTGGGAAAGACCTCATTTTTTCATTGCAAGGTTTTATTGAAAGGATTATATCATCTAAAAGTTAATTTTCACTAATCTTACTGCATTTCTATTGTGATTTTCTGCAGAATCTTATCCCGAAGGACAATTTTTCCTTTTCCAAAACTGGTCTAATAAGCTCTACAGATATTTCTGTGCTGTTTTAAAGAAGTTTCAATACTGCATGTTAGACAAAGTTCTGCCTGTACTCCACTTGCTTTCTGAGCCACACAAAGCAGAACTGGCCTAAGTCAATTTAGCTACTTTTTCAGAGCAGTGTGTCTTTTAAAAGGTGTTCAATGAGCAAGGCTCCAGGATAAAGGGGTACCTACCAGAGAACTATAACAAATGTAATTTTATCATTTTGGTATTTGTGCATGCTAGCTTTGGCTCTGTTCCTGCAGATGTACAGAGTGCAGATGCAAAATAAGGAAAATACATAAAATAGATTGTGCCTGCTGGTAAGATTGCAGCAAGCCTAGCACCCCTTCCTTAATATAGAGAGCAAGATAACAACAATGATGAAAACACCCACACAGGATTTTGTATCAGCTGTCAGACTACAAAATTCCTGAGGACCCTATATACGCACGAATACCGTGGTATCCCAACTGTATGAAAGTCCTTGTTATTCTGCACCTACTGCTATTACCATACCTAGATTAGATAATGTGCAGCTATACGTACCTGTGGCCATATAGGCATACCTGGGTAGAGCACCAGGATTGTTTTAGTGTCCTAAAATAAAGTCTCCTTTGAGAATAGCACAGTGCCAAACCAGCCTTTTTTGGTGTGCACTCTACCACAAAAAAACCCAACACTGTAGCCTGTAGAAGCAGCACATGGACTGTTAATTGTGTCAGGTCACAGAAGTATGGGGATACAAAGTAAAGGAAGAAGTGTTTCTTGGTTCCTCCCCTCTGCTGCAGACATATTTCAAACAAACAAAAAAGAAAGGTACCAGGAAAAAAAAAAAAAAAAAAAGGTAAATACCACTGATGGTGCCAGTGTTAATTCTCAGTTCCATGAAGCGGCAATTCAGATGACAGATCTCTAGTATGATCCATTTCAGCATCAGCTGCTTTCACGGATATTGTGCTGCTTTTTAACACTCCCCCACAGATTTCTGTAGGCCTTAGAATTGCTTTCTTATCTTTTCTGGAGACATGCAACTTCAAAAAAATCATAAAATGAAAGACTGATGGTTTTATGGTGGTTTTGGCCTCGATTTCAGTTCAGTAGCTGTCACAAAAATAACTCACCAAAAATGATTGTGTGTGACAGCTTCCATATTTGTTCTACTTCAATGTTCTTTCATATCTAATTTGTTCAATTTAAAAGCTAGAAGATGCATTTTCCTGCTGCCAGACAGCAAACTCAGCCAGGGACCTGAAAAATCAAGCTGAGATCTTTTTGCCCCTTAAGTTGTCTGCTGCTACAGACCCTTGGCAGCCTGACGTCAACTGACAACTTGCTTGATGATGTGTAAGGTGGGGTGGCATCAGGCTCATTAGTTTGTTCTTCTGGTGACATTTTTGCACTAGTAAATTGAAGATTTTTGCAGTTACGAAAATGCCATTTTTCTTCTATTTCATCTAAAACAGTGGCTTTCAGTGACAGCTTCCTGTGTGCTTCTTGGTAATGAGTGTATGCTGACTGAAGAATATCTTTTGGTTTAAGTGTTTAGAAGTAAGAAAACCATTGCAGAAGCACAAATTCTGTGAAAATATTGAGTGTAACACTTGTGCTTGCAGTGGTTGGGTATCACGATGGCTTCCACACGTTCATTGCCCACATCCTTATTGGCATTGTAATTTCCATTGGTACTGATCAGCAGGGCATCATGGGCACTTTTTTCTTTTTCTTTTTTTTTTTTTTTTACCATCTCAAGCAGCATATATGGGACTTCACCACTCACAGTAATTCACAAAAGGGAAATTTTTCTGCCTAACATATTTTGTATAGCTCTTTTCAGTACATCAACTTGCAGATTACTTTAATGTCTCTAATAAAGCTAAAAGATGATAGGATAAATATAAATCTTAATATAAACTTATAGTAGGAGGAAAGAGGGCAGAACAGAGCATTTTGTTCTAAAAATGTTTTTCTCTCATTAAAAGTTCTTTGACTCTGTTGGCATAAGCAAATGTAATTCTTTTACACTCTTATGAAGGGCTTGGTTTTCTCATTTGATATTTGTCTCATTAGCTTCCTTTTTCAGTTTAGCCTTACCCTTGTATTTGGTTGCTGAGTGGGGAAAAGGGTAGAAAAATAATTAACAATTTACTATATACTGAGACATAAACAACTCTATAAACAGTTCTTTACACCATTGTATAAGAACTGTTTATACAGCTTTTATCTAAGTGTGTGAGCACTTCTAATAAATTTAATGAAAATGCATATCCTGACAGAGAAGGTCGTAGTGTGTAAATCACAAGGTAACATCAGAAACTTCCCAATGATTTCTTGCTAAAACAATCTCATATCTCTAAATGTGATTCTCCTATCTCCCTTTGTTTGCCTCAAATAAAATTAATTTCCTAGAAGTATAAAAAAACATATCCTTGGCTTGGCTTAGTACGCTCCACAATATAGACAAAATATGTCTGCAGATATGCAAAGTTCATCTGCTAATATACAAAATTCATAAATACAAGCAATATATCTGTTAAATAAAGTATGCAGAAAATATGAGATCACATTTTTGTGTGATTATATTCTTTGCAATAGGCCCTTTCATGAAGGTCTAGCACACTTCAGGCTGGTAAATTATTGATGCACATTGTATCTCATTAGCTGTACATTATGGAAATTTACCTAAGATGATACCTCTAGTTTCATTAAAATAGTAAGTGGTGAAAAGAAGGGTAGAAATTTTATTGTGTCTTTGCAATTAAAATGGGTTTGTAAGAACGGTAGAAGCTTACAGTTTCACCGTTTCCTTGGCTGCAATTTAAAAGATCCATACTACACAGAGACTGATGAATAATTCATGCTTCATTTATTAGCCTGATAACCCTATTGCTGGCCTCATAAGAATGAGGGAACTATTTTTTTCTTTCTCATGTGGCACTGGAGAACTGTGTGCATGTGTCTGCATGCGCACATGTGAGTTTTTCTGGTGTTCCTGTCTCTCAGTGTATGTTTGTGTATGCAGACTCAGATAAAAACAAAGGCTATCCAGTTATTTTTTACTGTACAGTACAGACAAAAAACTGCATTGTGAATAGGTCAGACAAACATCAGCAGCGAGGACCACGATGCTAAAGCTCATCAGTATGAGACAAGCTTTCTCAAGCACTAAAAAGCAGCTCAGCCCTGGACTATCCTGCTCAAAGCACAAAAGCCACCTACTTATCCTTGCTCACTCTAGTGTAAATACAAAACCAGCAGTTGCCTTCCTGAAAGACAGTGGATGAAAGAAAAAGGGAAAAGGGGTATTGCATGGTCCTTCCCTCCACTGTGTGTACCAACATAGTGACACTGAGTCAAAAGAGAAATTGGTATTGGTTAAAATTTTCCTGAAAGTTCTTTAAGTATTTAAAACTTTACAGAAGTTACCCTGAGCTGAAATATAAGCTATTTTTCTTTTCTGGATATGGTGGACAACCTGGTCAGCAAATCCAACTGTTATTTTTCTACCAAAAATAGAAATATATCAAAAGCAAAGTATCTTACTGAAAAAAATTCAATTGTTACAACCTTCTGTTTTGCAAGAAAAATAGATAAGACTAAGTATGACTGAAAAGCATGTTTTGATATTTTTGGTTTGCATTTTTTAACTTCTGAAGTTGGAAAGAAAGAGAAGGCAGACTTTCAGTATTACTTAAATGAAACATTTTGATTAAACTGAAGTGTTTTTTTCCCTACTGTTTCATTTTACAGGAAATTTCTCAATCCCCCAGTTTCACAGCTATTTTTACCCTTTGCAAGCAAATTACAAGTACTGAGTCCATGCCATGAATAAGCCTTTATCTTGCTCTACAGAATCTAGAGCTAAAACTCCTAATGTGCTCTGTCCTAGTATCTACAGAGATGATAGGATACAGAACCTGAGACACTGTCCTTTTGCTGACCAGCATAAGGGATTACAAATTCCCTGTGTGGCAGGAAGTGGCTGTGGCAGGAGTGATGCTGATGAGCATTAAGTGTCCTGTTGTGATTTTCAGTGAAGAGTCTGTAGTCCCCACAGCTCTCTTGAAAAACAGGTTCTGATTGCAGAGCTGAGATCACTGTCCCGCATCCTCAAACCTCAGGGCAAATTCTTCATACTTTTCAAACCTATCAGCAGCTCCTGGTCCACGTAACTGGAAAAATTCCAAATGTAAACTAGATTTATGGGTACACCTACTAAATTTGATCACTTGCAAGACAACCACAACCAAACCATGCAGTGGTTAACTGTTTCTTCCATCCTGTTCCTCTGTTCCTCAGGCAGCCCAGAGCTTTACCTGGTTCTCCATGTGGCCACAGTCTGTGCAGATGAACCCTGATCAATATGAACTCAATGATCTAAAGTACCGGTAACAGTAGAAAGAAGCTGATGGTTTTCAGCTAGCCCTCATCTTTAGCTGCAGTGTAAGGCTGAAGCCCTTTTTACCCTTCCCCTAAGCATTACAGTTTATGGCCATCCACTTTAGAAGCTCTGTCTGAGGCAAGAGAAACTGACAGTGAGCCAGTGTTGGATACAAAACTTCTAATAGGTCTCTTCTGGGGAATGTGGGCAGGGTCTCTACCTGTCATGAGTGACAAGCCTTTAATCTGTACTTTTGCTAAGATTTGCTTCATTGTTGTCCAGCTAGGGGGTTTTTTGTTTAATGTTGGGTTCTTTGTTTGTTTTTTTGTTTGGTTGGGTTTTTTCCTATTTGAAGAAATTGGGTTCATTTGGAGGGTTTGGCAATATTTTAAAGCAGCATAGCTGAGTTAACTGCAACACATAAAATAAGGAAATTTCATGTGTCTGCACTATGGACACTAAAGCACAGTTTGTAAATATCTTTTTTTTTAACTCTTTGCAAGAAAAAATAACAAGGATTCGTAAACACTGTAGAAAAGCTGCATGCAAGAGGGTGGTCCCATGTCACATTAAAATCTTATGTATCTGGTGTCTACTTTTAGTTCCCCTCAACTGGATTCTATCTGCCTCTGGAACTTGAGTCATCCTGTGTCCTTCCACTGTGAAAGCACTGAGCACTAAAAAAAGTCTAAACCATCTTTAACACTAAAATGGGGAGCCTGGTGAGTGGGTTCCCTTTCTGCATTGCTGTGTACCGACTCTTTGGAAGCTTTCATTAGGAGATGCCCTGTAGCCCAGCCTTATGGTGGATTGCAATCATAGATGGCAGATTTTTATTTCCTCTTTTTTTCACATTTATTGTATTTCTTGTGCAATGCTCTGGGACCTTGTATGAAGGGCGCTATATAAGTATAGGGATTGGGTTGACTGAGTAATTCTTTTTGACTTCATCAGCCTGTTAATCCTGCATGCCTGTGGTGATAAACCCAGAAAATCCCAGATAATCCTGTATAATATTCAGGCAGGGCTGGCAACAGCTATAAATACATATCAAACTGTCAAAAACCATTATCATTTAGACGACTGTGCAGTCCCTTCCAAATTACATTAGAATATCGAGGCTTGACTTCAGCTCTTTCCTCACCCACCACCCCCCTTTCTTTGCTCTTAATGACAGGGTACTGCCTGTATCTTAGCTTGCCAGCATAATAATGCATGTTTCCTGCACACCTACCTCTTTACCACAGCACCATGTTTACCCTGGTCCTGCTTCTGTATGACTCACAGGCACACTGAGTAGTTACAGCGCTGCAAATAAGCAAATATTTTCTGGAAGTTTTAAAAACTAAAGCATCCCACTGCCAAAAGGTCTCTGTTTACCACATAGAGCAAATGTTGTTACTACTGAAATTCCAAAAATGTGTCTTAAATACATCCTATCATAAAAATACTATTTCAGTCTTAATTAGACATATAACAAAATAACAGGGTTTTTTATCCCCTTTTTCAACTTTAACTTGGCTAATAGCCAAAGAAAAGTAAGTTTAACATCTGCATTGCTCCACAGCAACCCATTCCTGAATCAAATTATAATTATCACTAGATTGTGAGTCTTTCTGATAGGATGAATGGCTCATCCTCCCTTCAAACTGCCCACCTGCCCTTTCCCCCCCGTTTCAAGGGAGTAGCAGTCATTGATAGAAGAAAACATGTATCTGATAATTAGCTTCACTGATTAATTACACCACTGCAAATTGGAGATGTCAGTGGTTGGGTCAGTGGAAAGCTCTCTGCAATAGAAAGCAGCTGTGTGTACCCAGACACTGAAAAAGGGCTGTATACTTTTCTCAGAACTCCCTAAGTAGTGTGTAATGCCCATATTTTCTGTGCCACTTTTTCACTCTATTAGCTATCCAGAGGCTCAGGCAGGTAATTACTCAGGCTGATCAGAGAAAAGCTGCAAATGAAACACTGCACACCAGCAGTTCTCTAGAGAGATCACTTTTTGGAATATATTCCTGTTTTAGAAATATTTGATGCTGTTCTTTCAAAAGAATAAAGTGCAGATTTCACTCCCTATGTAATGGGGACTATATGTCCTGTCCGCTTTCTATCTGGAAACTTGTTGCAGGATGTAGAGAAATAAAACAGTGGCTTCAAATTTCCTGTCTCCTAACCAAAAATATTTCTATAGCTTTGCCTTACTTGCAAGTACCACATTTCACAGTTGTAACTGTATTTCATGTCTTCATTCTTCCATAACTGAGCCCATTTAATAGGTCACATACTAAAAGAGCCAGACTCCTGAAATGGCTGAGGTAAGCCCATGCTGCAACCTAATTCCTTCTGGTGGAAGATCCTCTTCACCTGCATGCCCTCAGTCATGGTCAGGCTCCTTTTCCCCCCACCAATCACAGCCTCTGTCCTCCTGCTCTTGTGTTTGCTCTGTGGAACATTTTGCTTCAACACCGGAGAAAAATCAGACAAAAAACCCCCACCAAAAACCAACTTGCTCTTCTTTGTGTTTTCCTGAAAATGGGGATTTGCCAGTGTGATACCCTAGGCTGCAGGAGTTGCATTTCATTGCGCTCCAGTGCAGTGCAGCAGTGCTCAGAGAGGTGAGGTGAGATTCCTGGGATACTGAGAACTGTATCGTGGGGCTCAGTCTAAATCTGGAGGTACTTTCACACAGCCCATGAAGATGTGGGCTTGGGTTAATGCATTGATAATGGTATGTTCCTCATCAGTATCTTCCTACTCCTCACCACTCTGAAAATATGTTTTTGTTTGCAGGCATCAAAGAGGCATCACAGGAAGAGGTTGACTCCTTAGCTATGCCTTGGAAACCCTGAACGTTTGCTATGAAACTGTGCTGAAGTAAAAAAAAATTCCACAGTATTTCATGATGGCATCTTATTTGCTCAAAATGATGGCTCCTCAAATATGAGGGCAGAGAGATAACAAACTATAGAATAATGCATGACATTGCAAAGGTAAAGCCAAGATCCTGATAAACACTACAACACTTAGAGGGGCAATGCTGTGTAACATCACCTCCTTCTCTATTTGACATGGTTAGGTAGGGAAGGAATAAAGCATGGCTACACAGAAGAAAAGCAGAGGTGTATTCACATTCTGTGAGAGCTGAGAGCCAGGAGCTGATTTGTAGTCTCTGCTCCTGTACAGGGTGTGAAATAATCCCTTTAAAGTTAGGATGTTATTATCTCAGAATACCTGGGTTCCTCCCAGAAGCTGGCATCTCAGAAGAGGCCATATGAAGAGTGACTATCACTCATATATGAATAAAAAGGCAAACTATGACTATGGCTGGCTTAAAATGTCGCAGATCCCCAGGCTAGCAAGTTTCACATTCCTTGGCACTTCCTGGAGTCATTGCAGTAAGATGAAAAGAAAGGAGATAAAAATTGCAGGGAGGACTTAAAGGTTTCCCCTTGCTATACTTATTGTTTGAGGTTTTTCGCTAATGTATGTGCTGGAGGCAGTGGTGTGATTACAAGAAAGGCACTGTGTTTTCCATTTTCATTTCTTGATTTAAACCTGCTCTTTCTCATGAAGATCAGAGACAGGTATGTTTTGTTTTCAAGATGTTGGAATACTGTCAGAGTTTTAGACTTAGTTAAACAGAAAACACCAAAATCCTTTAAAAATGCATAAATTCTACTTTCATGCTCAGTATAGCAGTTACTTAGAGTAAGCAGTATACTTAGAGTATAGAAGTTTTCTGGATTTGTTTCACAAATGAAAGTGCAGTTTGGACTTCAGTTTCTTAAGCATATATCTTTTTTAGTTCAGCTGTGCCTCATCAAACCCTAGAAACTAAAGGTTATATTCCCTTTTCTCAATTGGAGAACACAGGTACAGAGCTCATCCATGATTGCACTATGTTCCCTCAAGAAGGAAATGACAGCCAGAGCACTACATATTTTTAACCAAGAATCTGTCAGCAGCCAGCTGCAATGTATTTAAAGTAATGCACATCTTTTTTGCTAGTTCAGTCATTCAGTTTATAATTCTGCCTTTCTACGGAGCCAACAACTGCTTTTTAGATCAAAAAGATACACCACATCAGAGTGCTCACTCATACTGATTTCTCTCCTAAAGATTTATTTCTTCCTTCTATTAAGAGTCTTCTTAAATGAGAGAAAAAAAATAATTCTGGAGATAGTATATATAAATCCTTATATCTATGGAAATACTTAAAGAAATACCTTATGTTATGTAAATTAGAATGTTTCCATTTTTTATTTGAGTGCTGGTGTCCTGTAATACTACATTATGAAGCTGTATTATATTTTTGTCAATCAGAAGAAAAAACCTTTTTCTTTCTCCCTAATCCCACACATATGGAATGTATGTAGCCAATCTGTGCTGCACTGCATGGGTTAGGAACTGGAAATAACTCTTAATCAACAGTGGAATATTGACCTATTGAACTTTGCACACAAAATGTCCTTGACTATGCAAGTATGTAGTTACGCATGTATATAGAGCTCACAAATGTATTAAAAGTCACACATAAAAAAATATTTATTGTAATTTACAGCTGATACTGGTAGCTGACAGCACATGGAGTGCTGCAGTCTATTTCTAGAGAAAAAAAGATTAATTTCAGCATCATTTGACAGCCTGTTGCATGGTATTTCTGTGTTTGATAAAAGGTTGGAGTAGAAAGATATAACTCATCCAATTCTGCAGAATTACCCAGAATCATCAGATTTTTATTTACATTCTTTTTCAGCTTTTTTTTTTTTTTGCTTATTTGTTTGTTTCTGCTATTCTTGTTAGTTTTCGCAAAGGGACCTCACTAGTCAGAGCCATAAAGCAAGCCAAACCTTCAAAATGTAGCCAGCCAGAGTATTTTTCTGAATGACTGAAAATGTGAGCAAAAAGTAATTGAGTCAGCTAAAGTAAATTGTGGTAAGAATGCAGTACAGACAGAGACAAAAAGATTGCAGACTTTATTCTGTTCCAATAACAAAATGTTTGCTCATCTTAGGAGAGCTGACTTTGTCCAGCAGGAAAACCAGCTGAAAAACATGTACATCCCTCTGAGAGCAAAACAGGGACCAAAAATGAAATTCCTTGCTTTGAACTGGGGGCAGTACTGCAAACATCCATCCTGCTGCACCCAAAAATATGAAGTAAATGTCTGAAATACCTATCCTGTTAGCATTCACATTAGATGCAGCTGATCAACTGAAACACAAGCACCCCTTCTCCCTGTGAGACTGCAGTTTCCTGATTGTCATCTGAAACACAGACAAGAAATTTGAAACTGGGGTCCATCATCTAATATTAATAAAACAGCAGGATCAAGGAAAAATATGGCCATCCCTTTGCAAGTCTGCTAGAGCAGAGGGGGCTGGTGTCACCTGCATGCCAGTTGTCCCCCTGCATGCCTCTGAGTTCTCCTGCAACTAGAGACTGAAGAAAAAACCTCAGACACATTGTGCACAGAGCGTGACCCCTGTGGGAGGAACTTTGGAGAGGGTCTGGACTCCAGGAGCTGCAGAGCAGCTGCACTGGTTTGAGCTAGGACAGAACCAAGTCTCTCTCTAGTAATTTCACATTCAATTAAGTCTCTACCTGAAAGGAGGTTGTAGTGAGGTGGGTGTTGGCGTCTTCTCCATAGTGACTAGCAATAGGACAAGAGGAAAGGGGTTCATGTTGCCCTGCAAAGGTTTAGAATGGATATTAGGAAAAATTTCTTCACTGAAACAGTGGCGAAGCATTGGAACAGGTTGCACAGAGAGGTGGTAGAATCGCCATCCCTGGGGGTATTAAAAAAAATAGGTAGATGTGGAGCTTCAGGAGATGATTTAGTGGCTATGGTGGTGTAGGACTGATGGTTGGACTCATTGGTCTTGAAGATCCCCTTCGCACCCTTATCCTTTTCCTTCCCTTTTCTGGGAAGGGATAGAGGTTAAGAGAAGACATCTGCCATTTGTTTAATTGCCAGCCCAGCATTAAACCTTAACAGCAGTGCAGAGGTACTCTGTACATACCTCCCTTGATCAGATTCACCTCCCACCCCTGGCACTAACAGGGGGCAACAAGGACCCCTCAAGAACACAGACTGGCTGATGACAAATCTTTTGGAGATACAATTTCCCATACCCTGTGGTGGTATTGTGACATTTGTGCATGACTGCTTTTTCCAGAGAAGCACTAGATAAGGCAACAGGGATCATATTAATTTCTACTGTTTTCAGGGGCCAAAGCTATCCATAGCAGAAGGTGGTTCTCCTTGCCTACAAGGGTTATTTTTTGTTGGGGGGTTTTTTGTTTGTTTTTTGGGTTTGTTTTTTGTTTTTGTTTTTTTTTTTTTTCATTAAGAACTGAACACACATAATTTTTTTCAGGGAAAGTGATACAAATGTGCTTATACACCATAAAACATAAAAGAACTCTGGGATGAGTCCTAGTCACAAAAACCCAGCAGTGGTCCCCCAGCTGCTAGAGAAAACCTAGCAGCATTTACTATACCTCACTTTTACATAGGTGACTCAGTTTCTCTCTGGTTTTTGTTTATTTTCTTCTGCAAACTAGATTTATGAAATCACTCTTTGTGAATGTTTCTTATTAGGTTCTTTATCCTAGTGGTCAGTTTCAACTAGATTTAACACAGGTGTTGAAGGTCATTAAACTCCTACAGGTTTTGCAAAAAATAGCTGTCACATTGAGAACTGAGAATCTGAGAAAGTTTTTCCTATTGAGGTGAAAGGCAAGGGCATGGACTACTGTCTCTACACAGAGAGAAACTAATCATTTCCTGGGACACTAAAGCCATCTAACTACAATACACAAAACCAAAGTCACATGAGTACTACTGGCACATGGAGACCTGCTTCACAGAGGAAGGTGCCTCCTTTCTCACAGGAGATGGCCCTATGAACTTCAGTAACAGCAACGCCTTTTTATCACAGCTCTTGAAATTCTAAAATGCTAGGTGTTTTTCTTAACACTCAACACCCCTCAAATTGCTTGTTTATTCCTTAGTAGCTATTGAGGAAAAATGGGGGGGGGGGAAGATGCCACTGTAATTTTGCAACAAAATTTAAAAATAAATAAATAGATAAACCGAAACAATACCCAGAGACCAAGAAATATTTTTAAGTTTTAATATTTTAGTTTCAGCTTGCTTAGGAAGGAGTAGGGTTGATCTACCCTAGGATTTTTTGATTAATACTGCATATTAAATTCTTATTTTAGAGACAACTACCACTGAGATTTGAGTAGAAACACTCCTGGATTAGTACAGCCCCACTGTGTCTTTACCACTTGCAGGTCTAGCAGATCTCTGTTCTTCTAAATTTTCACTCCATAGAGCTTTTATTCTGAAACTAAATGCAGACAGACTGCTTCTGCACTGTCTGCTCCTTCAGCTGCCACATAACAGAAATTTTGAAATTCTCCTCCTAGCTCAAAGGCACTGAGATGTGTGTATTCCAGCTGATCAGCAGAGTGCCTTTACCTATTCATCCTAAGGATGAAGGGCTATATTATAGAAAGCACAATATCTCTGTCATCCAAATATCCTTTTGTTTGCCACATCCTAAATAAAACCCCACCCACTTCCCACCCTGACAACACTGTAACACTCCATTTTCTTTTTAATAGGATGTGCTGAGAACTGCTCTATTGTCACCACAATAACATTAATCTAATCAGCTCTAATCTAAATAAGCTAATTATTCTATATAAAGATTAAGCCTAAATATTAATTAAATGATTTAATTTAAACCTGTCTTTGTCTAAGAGACACTTGGATGCAAATGTTAATGCTTCCTAATATGTGCTCACAGCTGATAGATTCTTTTTTTCTGCTGAATTTCATATATTACTGACATTTTTCCTCTTTATTCCCTTTTTTTAAAAAGTAATAATGTAACCCTAAAGTCTTTCTTGTCTTGGTAAACTGAACAGCTTGTTGTTTGACAGGAAACTTTAAAAAATACCACTAAGTAAAAAAAAAAAAAAATTCTGTTGTGGTTTTTCTTACAGAGTCAGCAGATTCTCTACTGTTCTGTGTTTGATACTATACTTTAGTTCACCATCTCCTCAAATTATTTTCTTCTATCCCACTAATTTACATTGTTATTGTACTTGCTATCCTAAGGCTTCTTAAAAACAACCATATGTTGAAGTGCTAGTGTGCAGTAAAAAGGAGTTAAGCATTTCCTCTAAAATCCAGACTATTGAGGTAAAAATGCTCAGTACTTATATCAATTTGCAGGTATTATCGAAGTATTTGCTCATTATCTACTACAGCCAAAAGAAATATAAGTGATTTCATGCAAATGCAAGAATTCTCCAGTGAGTATTGGTGAGAAAGAAATAGAGGTCCAAGCTTCCTTCATATTCTCTGCATCTGGATAGAAAAATATATCTTGTCCCTGTGCTGTGTGGTGGTCTCCCCCAAATTCTTCTCTCCCTTTTTGAGGGGATTTTTTTTTTTTAACCTTTTTTACTATAGTCCTTCAGCTTACTTTATGGTCTTGTTCATAGTTATCTCTGTGCCTTTAAATAGCTTTGAAACAGAGAAATCAGCTTTGCAGGTTCTGTTAGACCACTTCCACAGTAGTGGTTGATAATGCCAGACCCATCTGATTTTATCCTTTCTTCTCAAGACTCACCCATCCAGATCAGTCTCACACTTTATTTTTCCTATCAGCCCACCCATCCATGGCACCGATTATAATTTAAAAGAAAGAATCAACTGAACTCATCCCTCTCCCAAAGCAGGCAGTCTATTCATACTCAGAAATTACAGTTGTTTTATTCATATCCAGACAAGTACATGCACACACACACACTTTTACAAGTAGATGTGTAGATACACGGGAAGATATGTACACATATGCTGGGGTATTTGTACAATTTCATCTTGACTTTTCAAAGGTAATTATTTTTGTTTGTGGACACTGAGGGGAAATCAACAAGTTGATACAACTAAATCTGAAATTAGATTCTAATACTGAACCAACACCAACAAAAGTAACACTATGTAATACAGCTAGCTATATCAGATTTGAAAACACAGGCATCCCCTCTTCTTTAAAGGTTCGTGTTTTACAAACAAGTCTCAGTTTCAGAATTTGTTTTATGCAGGAGATCAGCCCAAGTCCATTAAATCAGTATTTAATCCAGATTATTTCATATTTGTAGAGTGTCAAAGATACTTTTGTTGCTGAAATCCTTTATGACATGTCTTCTCAAAGCATCTGAAAGGAGTTTTTTATTCTCCATGTAGTAGGCATCTATGCTGTTTTATTGATTAGCTTTCAACCATTCTCTGCTTCTGTTTCTATTTAGCACACTTAAAAACTGACATCTATGCCTTAGAAAATGACACTGATACACAGCACAATTAAAGTAAGCCTAACATTTACACCACCTTATCAAAAGAAGAGACGTTGTGCTCATAAAATAAAGGAAAATAGAAATTTGAGCTTCTCATAGCAACTCAGCAGGGTACAGAAAACTGGAGGTTTAAAAAAATAATAAGGGCATTAGAAAAGATATGTAAAAGAAAATAAAAAGAAATTCAAATTAAGGGAGAAAGGTGCTAGTACAAAAAAACTTTTGAACTTTGGTGAAGGCCACACTAAATTTTTATCATATATCTGTGATTCTTTTCACAAAAGTATCTGTGACTGAGAAGAACAGAGTTTTCATTCTAAAATATTCATCCCAGAGGGACTTTGGCAGATGTGATGCATCTAAGTAATTTTGTTGGTACTTTAAGAGCTGCTAACGAAAGAAAATAGCACTTTCAGTACTTGAAAAGCCAAAGATGAGAGAACTTCTTCAAATGGTGTGAAAAAGAAGTCTGGAATCTATAGGTCTGAACAGGGCTAAAACTAATAATATTCACTGGAGACATTTTAGAAATGGGAATAAAACCTGTGATTTAGTGTCATCATAGCCCTGCAGTAGATTACTGACAAGCAGAACCAAAAAAGTATTCTCACTGTCCTCAGGAGCTGTGACAGAGGTTTTTACAACATATTTAATTTTTTTCTCTGTTGCCTTTACAAGTGAAAATATTCTTTCTGCTTTCCTGAGCTGGCCTCTTAATTTTAATCAGAATATTTGTAAACTGGAATAACTGCAAGGTAGAGTTGTGTTGACAGTCTTCATTGATCATCTTACTAAAGGCCGTGATAAAAATTCCTGTTTCTGCTTGGTTGGGGGTTGGCCCATTTGTAGACATATCTGCATTGTACCACGTTGCCTTTGCTAGAGATGTTTCTGTACATAGTTGAACATTTTGGTTGCAGGAATTCTAGAAAAAGAAGATCTGCAAAAAACTAACAGAACAGTCCTTGCGCAACTACACTTTGAGGCCAGGAGCCTACATTTGGAATTACCAAGAATTTCAAACTAGGGAAAACAGAAATCCCTTACATTTTTTACTGCCTGATGTGGATCTCTACCAAAGCTTGCCTTCTCAAGCACAGAGCAGATCATATCAGAAAGCAGTCCCTTTCACTGCACAGTCACAGAAGTTGCTGTATGGTGATAATATCCTCCTTCATGGTATTTTCAGACCACAGTCGTAAAATTACCTCTTCCAGTGTTATCCCTTATGGCAGTGTAGCATTGCATTTTTCATTTCAGGGAATCCCTAGCCATTTCTTATTCCAAAATGAACTTTTAGTGGCTAGGGTTGGAAAGGTCCTTAAAGATCATCCAGTTCCAATCCCCCTGCATGAGCAGGGACACCTCCCACTAGATGAGGTTGGCCAAAGCCCCATCCAACCTGGCCCTGAACACTTCTAGGGAGGGGTCAGGCACAACTTACTTGGGCAACCTGTTCCAGCATCTCACCACCCTCACAGAAAGAATTTCTTCCTAATGTCTAGCCTAAATCTCCCCTCTTCAAATATTAAACAATTTCCCCTTGTCCTCTCACTACACACCCATGTAAAAAGCCCTACCCCAGCTTTCTTGTAGGTTCCCATCAGATATTGGAAGGTTGCTATAAGGTCACCTTGGAGCTTCTTCTTCTCCAGGCTTTAGAGGGAATACCATGCTGTAATAAACAATCTGACCTGAAGGATTTCGGGCATTCCTAAATTCACCACATGAGTTTGGGAACAATTTGAAAAAGATTATCATCTCACATACTGCCTATTGTGTAAGAGGGTATGCAAAATTGACTCCAAGCCAAATCACAGGTTCATCTTACTTTAGACACAGTGGACCTGTGGTTTGACTGAAACAGCAGAGGAGAGTAATATGAAGTAAGCTTCATGCTCATACTCCAATTAGAATAATGTAGTTTTAATTTTTTTCTGAAAAATTTTAATCTATTCTCCCTAATGAGATGGTTAGCAATACTAATGTGTTCATTCTGGGAAAAAAAAATTTATTTTAGGTTTCTAACCATCTCTTTGATAGTCTTTCCTGAGACTACTCCTTCAAGACTAGTACTAATTTTCTATTTAAGAATATTTCATTTTTAACATATGGTTTTCCATCTCCTCCTCATTCCCTTCATGTCCTATTTACAATTTACCAATTCCACATGAAAACCAGTTTCACTCTGATAAGTCACACCACCCATCTCTTGTGTATCAGTTTCCTTCTGCAGACCTGTGACTGCTTTAAAAAAAGAAGTTTCAATACTAAGCTTTTGTGAGTTACACAGGGGAGAGGCATTGTGTATACCTTATGTAAGCAAGACATGGAAAAAAAGGGGTAATTTGTTCTATCTTTTTTCACACCAGAGATTATTTTCTATAGTGCTGCTGTCACATAATTTATCTGGAGAATGTTCAGTGTTTCAAGCAAAAGAAAAGTTCACAGAGGTCTATTTGGAACATACTGATCATGCAATCCATGGGGCAAACTTACCTGGCCTTCATCCTACCTAGTTTTTTTTTTCCTTGTAGTATTTCAAATAACAGTCCCTCATTACAGGTGCTTATCCTTTTATCTGTGCATAGGTAATGCTTTCTTCCATTATGGAAAGACATGTTTTGTGAAACTCCCTCCTGACCTAAGCTGCAGGACTGTTTCAGTGTGTTTTTGCAAGTCGTGATGCAGAGAGAAGCAGGGAAATGCAGTCACAGACTGGCAGACATCACTGAGGGTGTCTGCTCACCTCTGATGTGTGCAGACCTAAAAGGCATGTGTATTTTTTGAATCTATTTGGTTTTTAATCGTTCCCCAAAAGTAAATATTCCCCAGACTCACCCACTACCATTGATCTTCTCTGTTCTTTTTCTAGCTCAGCACACCCTTTCTAAGTGAGACAGGGTATAGTTTCAAGGAAAGGATATGCTAAAAACAGCAGTGCTGTAGACAGGAAGATGAGGGAAATGCCTCACTAGTTTGTGAAGTGACATTTCTTCCACGAGCAATAGTTTATGAATTGACACATTATTTCAGCATATTTTTTTGTCAAAAATTTGTCAGGTATGTTAGATTACTTGAAGCAACCGTATGTAACAGAACTTTTTGCTTATCACATCTATGGAAGAGTTGAAAACCCTGATCACAATTCAATTTACTGCTCTGCTGACAGGTCTGCACCCACAAGTGCAGAACAGATCTCTCATCTGTCTCCCCCCTCTGAACATCAACTTGTCTCATACTCCTCCACCTGCAGGGACAAGCCTGGGCAGGGGAATTGCTTTGTCCTTCCCTACAAATTCTGTAGCTGTTTGCATTTGGATCTCCAGTGATAGACTGCCAAATGTGTAACTCATCACCAGCAGATTTAGGCAGTTAAAGTGTCTATAACACCTCAGTCACTGTTAACAGAGACAAGTCAATATCATGACCATTATTTTCCTAATTTATTAACTAATGCTTGCACATCAAACAGTTCTGTGAAACTTTACACTTCTAGTATGGAAATGGAGATCTGTGATGAGACAACAGCTTTGCTCTTTTGCCTAGAAAATAACAGTTTACCAATAAGGAAAGTTCTTTGTACAAAGCTTAAACCAGCTTTCACTATTAGTTCAAAAGAGTCAGAAGCTTGCATCAGTTCAGATCTGTAATAAAGGTTTTCATTCATTATATTTATTGGAGCCCCTTGTAATTAAGTGAATCAGTGATCAAAAGGATCCATAAAAATAAGAATTCTGACATGAAAAAAGTACTCTCATATTGTAACAGAAGGGCTTGGGCAAACACCCACTAATTATGAGCCAGGCATTTAATTTGAAACAGGGAAAATGACACAAAGATTGAAGTTTATTTACTGAAGATGAAGAAGGAAGACTGTGCATGGGGAGTAGCTTTTGAAAATATGTTTGCTCTTGATTTAATACAGGAGTAAAAGAAAACCTTCGAACATTTTGTCACAAAATATAACTGTGTCATGTCTTTCTCTAGCAGGGATGCCTAGAGTGTGCATGGTGGACTTTCAAACCTTTCCTTCAGTCGTTTAATCAGAGAGCTGCTCATTCCTGTTCACTGTGTCTGATAGGGAAGGCAACTTAAACATGCATCTCTGATAGGAGATTAGATCAGGCTCCTAAAATTGCTTATTGGCTAGTTCTGAGTGCTTCACAGATATACCTTGTTGAATAAATTAATTGGAATTAATGTCAACATAAATATTAACATAAATGTTAGTAATTTCCATTGCTTAGACAACATAAATTTTTTTCTGCTTAATTTGACCATTATAACTTTGAAACACTTCAGCAGATCATTGCATCCTCAGAGGAAGAACATTATCACATAACAGTGAGGGACTATGTATTTTCTTCCTCAAATGCTATTGTGGCCACTAGATGAAAAGTAAAACCACTTTGCTTGCATTACAGCTTTGGATTCCTTCTCATTTTTTTTTTTCCTCATCAATTAGAACAATTTATATAATCAGGATATGGATTTTTGTCTTAATGAGAAATGTTATTTATCCTTTGAACTCATCTACCTGCACCATGGGATACACTTTGATGAAGTCGCTTAAAGCTATTATTGTAATCTTCCATCATATTTTCTGAGAGATGAACACATAGTACCTGCTAATTGATAGAACTGGCTTTCAAGAAGTCAGAACTGTTTTTGTTATGGTGTATCAAATGGTGTTTAATTATCTTTCTGTTTGTCTCAGGTTTGACCTTGGAATGAACTTCCTGATTTCTGATCTGTTTAATAATCAGATGTATTTCACTCCTTCATCTGCTCCAGTTTTCATATACCAGAGAATATTAATCACATTAGTCCTGCACTCTACAGTCCTTCTGTGGGGCACAATTTGTATGACTTTCTTTCATCTGTAGATGCCTGATGTTGATTGGGGCAGGGTCACTGCTTCTGATGCAGCCTTGCACAGTTTATCTGTATCCGGTGACCAGCCCAACACAAATGGCTGTCACCTGTAAAATAGGCCATAATCCATAAACCCTTTATGCTCAAGTGGAGAAAGACCTGTCTTCCTTCAGTGAAACACTGCTCCGGTATTACACAAGGGGAGTGGAGAATCTCGGCCAAACTCTGCTTTCTCTTGGTGGCTTCCCCAAAATCCCTGTAACTCTTTCTCTTCAGAACCTCTGCTGCCACAGCACACTGCTTCCCAAGCAAGCTTCAGCCCTTGCTGCAGAGCAAACATCACCTCTCATAAACTTTGCTATGGCACTGAGGTTTGCTGGCAGCCGTGTTCATATTCCCTCCTTGGCTGCCTCATACTGGGTAAGTGTCTGTTTAGGTGTCATTATTAGTTCTTCCAATAAGATGAGGAGATGGGAAGATGTTTAGGGTCCTCGAATTAGAGAAAACATGCCAAGCTGTGTGGGTAAACCACAATGAAAAAGCTTTGCCATAGGAAATGTGACATTTGTTCAGTATTATTTTCTACATTTAGCTTACTGAAGGATATGTGGGAAGCATGGTAAGAGTTTGCAATACCGTATACCTGAGTTAGTCTCCTGAAGTCTCCAAATTTAGTCAAGTAAGCACAGGAGACCTTAATTTCTGAGGGGGTAAATGCCTTTGTTTCCACTGCCACACATTACAGCATTTTCAAAGAGACGCAGTTATGCAACAACTTTGTACCTCTCTTTTTTTGATACCTTTTTTTTTGATATAAAGAAAAGCAACTTTCCTGTCCCTGTTGATCCTGTATACAGCTAAGAAGCAACTAACCTGGATTCATGATCTGACTTTGGTGGAAGCTGAGCTTATGAAGTTCCACATCCAAACAGGAGTTTAAGAGTTCTTGGTTTTACACATGTACATGTGAAACTTTCAGCTCTACTTTTCTTATACTTATATAGTGTCATGTTGAATATAGTCAAATTCATCATGGGTAAATAATCATCAAATCCCACAATATAGTAACTTTATATTCATCAGTGTTCCTGACATACTCTATTCTGCCTTGGCATACTACATCTTTTTTATTATGAAATGAAAATTCATAATGAATTCCATTCATTATGAATGAAAAAGAAGGCAAAAATAAACACAGATATTCACAGAAGTGCAAGAAAGTTGAAGCTGTATGTTGAGAGGATGCTAGAGACAAGCAGCAATTTGTCTGGGGAGAAGAGGATTAAGGGAGATATGGTCAAAATGCAAAGTAAAGGTTGACTCAGACAAAGCTAGCTATGTTCTGCTGCTTTTCTGAAACACTGAGTGCAAAATGTGCTCACAACAGAAATTCAAGTGCTGGAGGCTCATCGGTAAAACATCAATTCCCTCTGGCTAGGTGGTCTGCCAGCTGACATTTCAAGACTTTGTCATAATCCAAAGTATAACTGTTCTTTCAACAGAGCAAAGAGCTCTGAGGGTTGAGATAAAGCAAAGGGCTTAGTCATTTCAAAGGAAAGGTTGTGGTGTTAGGGGGAAAATAGGAAAATAAAGCTGGTTTCTTTAGAAAGATTTCCATATTACAACAAACAGAGGCCTCTGAGTTATTTTATTTATTCTCAAATTTAAGGGCAAGACCACAGCTTTGAATTCCTCTTACTATCAGTGCTAGGCAGCTGTGAGGAATGTGTGCTGATGAGGCTGCTAATTAAACAAATACCTCTTGAGAAGAAAAGGGAGGTAAACAAAAACTGAGTTGCAACCCAGCACTCCCTGATCCCTGTAAACCCTCAGACATGACCCAACACTCTTTATGGAAACTTTGGGATAAACATGGGCTCCTGGATGGGACATCCATTAACCATGTGAGGTCAAGGGAGTTTCTGGACACATTTTTTTTTGGGTAGCACACCGCAGAGGCACCCTGACCACAGACATGGTCCTTCTGTGCTGTCTCTTCTGCCTATTTCTGCTGTCCCCTGCTGCCAGATGCTCACCTTGATGGCAGATTAAAGGCAAAAGGGTGTTAGTGTGTGGCCTATAAGGCACCACAGCTCTTTGCTTACCAGCTCACTGATTTAATCTAATCAATAAACAGTAATTTTCCATGCCAAAAAACTTAGACATTCAAAGCCCCACACTTACATCTGTAGATAAGTTGATCAAGTATGGGTTTGGTGATCAGGTAGTGAGGTGGATCAGGAACTGGTTGAAAGGAAGGAGTCAGAGAGTTGTAGTCAATGGGGCAGAATCTGGTTGGAGGTGTGTGACTAGTGGAGTCCCTCAGGGGTCGGTACTGGGACCGGT
Source organism: Calypte anna (assembly GCF_003957555.1). Taxonomy (NCBI): domain Eukaryota; kingdom Metazoa; phylum Chordata; class Aves; order Apodiformes; family Trochilidae; genus Calypte; species Calypte anna. The sequence goes on along the minus strand of NC_044274.1, from coordinate 63,467,481 downwards.
GTTGTTCAATATCTTCATCAACGACTTGGATGAGGGTATAGAATGTACCCTCAGCAAGTTTGCTGATGACACTAAGCTGGGAGGAGTGGCTGACACACCAGAAGGCTGTGCTGCCATTCAGAGAGACTTAGACAGGCTGGAGAGTTGGGCAGAGAGAAACATGATGAAATTCAACAAGGGGAAGTGTAGAGTCTTGCATTTGGGGAAGAACAACAAGATGTCCCAGTATAGGTTGGGGGCTGACCTGCTGGGGAGCAGTGTAGGTGAAAGAGACCTGGGGGTCCTGGTAGACAAGAAGATGACCATGAGCCAGCAATGTGCCCTTGTGGCCAAGAAGGCCAATGGCATCCTGGGGTGCATTAGAAAGGGTGTGGTTAGTAGGTCAAGAGAGGTTCTCCTCCCCCTCTATTCTGCATTGGTGAGGCCGCACCTGGAGTATTGTGTCCAGTTCTGGGCCCCTCAGTTCAAGAAGGACAGGGAAGTGCTTGAAAGAGTCCAGCGCAGAGCTACTAAGATGATTAAGAGAGTGGAACATCTCCCTTATGAGGAAAGGCTGAGGGAGCTTGGTCTCTTTAGTTTGGAGAAAAGGAGACTGAGGGGTGACCTCATCAATGTTTTCAAATATGTAAGGGGTGAGTGTCAGGGAGATGGAGTTAGGCTCTTCTCAGTGGTGACCAGTGATAGGACAAGGGGTAATGGGTGTAAATTGGAGCACAGGAGGTTCAAGTTGAATATTCGAAAAAATTTTTTTACTGTAAGGGTGACAGAGCCCTGGAACAGGCTGCCCAGGGGGGTCGTGGAGTCTCCTTCACTGGAGACATTCAAAACCCGTCTGGACGCGTTCCTATGCGAAGTGCTCTAGGTGGCCCTGCTCTGGCAGGGGGGGTTGGACTAGATGATCTTTTGAGGTCCCTTCCAACCCCAAGGATTCTATGATTCTATGATCACTGTGAAAGACTCATCCTTACCTCAGCTATAGATTTTTACTTTATCACAGCTGACCTCATTATTAATGGTAAGCCCTTGCAGACAGTATCATATTGCTGTTGTGCTTATTTATATTATTTTAAGCTACTCATTAATAACATGAATATATTCTATGTGTATACCTTGCTGCAGCTATAACGACAAAACATTTCTCTTTCCTCTTGAGAAAAATTACATTGGCCTAAAGTTAAGAAACACTTAAAAAAAAAACCACATGGTTATCAACTAGGTAATAACAGCAATCTACATATGCCAAAAGTTAATAATCTAAATGTCTGCAGGACCTTAAGGGACCTAAAAATAATGTAATCTATTAAAATAAACACAGAAAATAAAGACACCTGGGGAAAAAAAGTACAGCAATTTCCAAGGCATTAAAAAGCTGCACATTGCCTGGATTGTTACATTTAAACCTTGATAGCATAATGACTTATTTGCAACAAGATTTTATGGATTCAGACATCTTCACATGAAAAATCATCCTCTCCTATGAGATAAAAGCAAGAGGAACTTGCCAGGTGCGAAAGCAGAGGGAAAAATCTTTGTTTTGCATGTATTAATTTTACTTGTATTTTGAGAAATGAGACAGAGGAAATTTTTTAAAATGCAGAAAGATCTATTCTGGAAAAAAACCCCAGCCATTTACAACATATATGTACATCCTTGCAGAAAATAAAAGAATCCCTTCGATGGCATTTGTAATAAATCAGAATGTATGAAGTGTGTGTAGTTAAACTAAATCGTCCTTTGGGTAGCAAGAACCTGTAGCAATGATGCTTGTTCCTCTGGAACTATGGAAGTCACACAGCAACAAACAATGAAGATTCAGTAAGTCAGAATTGATCAATCAGACTGCTTACAGTACAAATTAAAGGTTTACTAATGCTTTGCCCCTTCTCTGGAGTTTTCTAACAAAAACTTACTTCAGAGCACCTTCTTGGTTCTGTGAAGTTTCAGATTAATTTCTGAATTTCTGGGTGCAAACACCCTGCACTACTGAGAGGGATGAGCTTTCAGCTGCATAAAGTTGCTATCAGCACAGCCATGAGCTGTGTTCCTGCCTTGTGCAAAGTGAATGTTTATCAATATGGTGATTGGCACTTTATATATATAAATATATATATATATATATGTGCTGAGGCATCAGTAGTTCCCTGTTTCAGATATTCATCCATGTTTTACACACACATCCCACTCCAGATTCCATATAATAGTCTGGCTTCATTTTTTTAAAAACATCATGTAGGAAAACAGTATTTCACAGACAACCAAATAATCATAAAGTACCTTTACAAACTGGAGCTTAATCATAAATATTAAGAAATCCATAATGCAGCTATCACATGGGAGTTAATTCAGAACAGATTTTAAGCAAGTCCTTCCATAAAAGGATTAAGTGACCAAAGGTCTTACCTAGCATTCAAAACATGAGCACATAGCAGGCTCTTTGAAGTAATGGCCTCTCAAGAGCACTTAGCATCTTTTTGAATACAAATGTATTAGATTTTCTATACCTACTCATAAAAGCACCAGTCCTGCACAGTGGGAAAGTGAGCAGATATTATAGTATTTTTCAGTCCAACTTTGGTTAACTGGATCAGAAAAGTGAGTTCTAAATACAAATTCAATGAATAGGGAAAGAGAACAAAATTAAACAATAGCCACAGAAAGCTGAAAGAAAGGAAGAGTTAAGGAGAACCCTTGCATCCTTGCATGATGAGTATTGCTGTGTGCAAGACTCAGCTAAGGTAAACTACTTCTTGAGTAGCTGAGTGGAAGTGGTATGAAACTTATTTTAATGCCATCAGTAGCACTGGCATTTATCCTCTACAAATATTTTTGACCAGCAGGTCAAAGTCCAGTTGCTAACATGAGACCAGGGACAATAAGTGGGAACTTGTCAGGTTACCAGCAGGTGGCCCAGCATCAAGCAGCATTTGAGGAAAGGGAGAGACACCAGCAACAAAAAAATTAATTGACACAGTTACCTAGAAAACAGCAATACAGAGGCAGAAAGCAAGCAGCAATAAAAAGCCTTGACAGTGTTGGCTAAGAAGCAAGCAGCATTCAACAGCGTAGAAGATCACGAAATGCGTGGACCATGTAACTTGCAGACTCTGTTGACAATTTCACATTTGAGCTGCCAAAGGTGAGCACCACATCACGGATGCCTGCAGCACTTCTAAGGTCTATGACCTTTCTCTGTTCCTCTGTTGTCTGTATCAGGGAGTCTAATTTATATCCAGTAGTCTTTGCCCAGCCTGAGAGATGCAAAGCCCCACAGGCTCTTGTCCACATTGTAGTTGTAAATCAACCTGTGTTATGGAGAATGGAGGTCACCATCAAGTCCTTTATCCTATAGTTTCATCCCTTCTGCACAATATTAAAATTTCATTGGGATTTTTTCCCTTCTTCACAGAGGCATCCTGAAAAAGAAACTGCTGCCAGCTTACCATGATTCTTGGCTGAGAGTGGTGGGGTGGACTCGATGATCTTTTCCAGCATCAGCAAATCTGTGATTCTATGGGCACTACCTACTGCTGTTGATCCTTCAGTGGCACCATAACCTGAAAAAAAAATGAAGTGGAACAGGCATCACTGTTGTCTGTAAATGATTTTGTAATATTTTCTGCACATGATCATGGTGAGTGTTGAAACATGTGTGAGCTCCAGGATAATAATGGCCTTACTACAGGAAACACATTTTTATCCCCATCTGTTTGGAAGACAAAGATGTTTTCAGTTCCTCACCTGCCATTCTTCTACATCCCCCACATGATATGAACAAATTTTACCGGTCAGCTTTTATTTCACTGATGGAAATTTCGGCATTCTTCTGGAATTCAAAGACAAAGCCTCAGGTTAGAGGAATTTTACATATTAATGCAAACAAGCATACATGACAAAAGCCTCTTAGATATGTGGAATTGTGAACATCCTAATTTTTAGAAAATGAGTAAAACCAACAGAGAACACTGGCGCTGTTTCAAGGAGGTGTAGGTATAACACGGATATTATAGCACAGTATTGTGTGCTCTCCTAACCTTTCAACCTGGAACCTCTGTTCTTTCCATTTAGGTGGGAAGGATCTTTCTTTTTAAAAAAGATAATGAAGTTATCTTAATTACTCATCTCACTTTGGAGGAAGCCCATGCTGCAGGTAGAGTCTCTCATACCTGAATTATTTAACAAGCTTCACTGGACTGCCCAACTCCTTCCTGGAAGAAACTGAGAGTGAGGCCTCCAGGAAACTGCAAAATTTGGAGACAGCAATATCTCCAGTGACTCAGCTGCATGTTTGGAAAACCCAAGTAAGATTTATGTGCACATTTTGTGGTGTTAAGATATGATTTCATTCTTTTTCCTGATGCTCCCTGAAGTTTTCTTTCCACTCTAACAGTGAGAAGCAATTCAGGCAGGAAGTTTTACTCATTTAGGCAGTAATTATTCAGAAATTTCACAGCATTTATGTTCATTTCATGCAATCTTACACAAACACCTGCTAGTACATACTGTTCAGGGTCATTCTGACATTGTATAAGCTCTCAAATACAAAAACAAACCCAAATCAACAGCTTCACTCTACTATTTTGCTGTGCAGAGCTGGCACAGAAATAAAACAGGTCTTCTTAGAGAAGCAATTAACGTTTCTTAATAGCTGGGAACATGTTTTCAGCCCTCAGATGTTCATGGCCCTTTTCAGACAGGGAAAGGAACTCTTTTCCCCAGGATACAGTAATTCTATCTGTACCTCACCTGACTAAGAGAGTCTTACATAAATTTTGGTTTGGATAAGCAATTTTAAACAATGTATGTATTGAAAATTTATATCACAGTTATATGACAGAGGTTTGGGGTTTGAGGTGAGGGTCATGTGGTTCCTCTGTTTCCTTGCTTATTCTAACACAGTGAAGTAGTACTTTTCAAAAAGAAAACTTTGAAATCATTTTCTTTCCTCACTTTGACTAACAAATCATGTCCAGTGATGAATGCCCATTACATACTGCAGTTCAGAGCATCAGCAGCCAAACTATTTTCTACCCATGGTGCATCTGAGAAGACCATTCGTGTTTTTTACAAACACACATCCATTTAAGTCAGCAGTGTTCCAGCTCAGAATCCATATCATCACTTAACCAGATTGTGGTCACACTTCCTGTGGTGGCTTTGCCAGGGACAGCAGCTAAACACCCAACTATTTGCTCATTCACTCTCCCCTACCCTCCCAACATAATGGAAGGAGTTTGAATCAGAATATAAAAAATAGGAAAAACTTTTGGGTTGAGATCAAGACAATTTAGTAAGTTAAGGAAGAGAAAAAGGCTCAAGCAAACAAGTGAGGCAGACAAATACTCAGCACCTTTCACAGGCAGACCAATGCCCAGCCAGGCCCTAAGCAACAGCTGCCTTGAAAATATCAGCACCTGCCAAGATTTAATGCTGGGCTGGTAAATAAATGACTGAGAGATGCTCTCTATTAACCCCTCTCCCACCCCAGAAAGGGAAACTAAAGAGAGTTAAGGGAGAGACACTTATAGGTTGCCCTGCCCATAGCCTAGTTGCTGGGGGAAACAGAGCAAGAAACAGAAAAAGACCTGACAGGGTGCAGGAACAGTCCAGCAATATAAGAGCATTAGAGCATTATTAGCATTGTTTTGGTCACAAACCCAAAACACAGCATTGCACAGGTTCCTATGAAGGATCCTTCCACCTCGGTGGCAATGAAACAATTTGCATGGAGGTATCTGAGCTATGCTTGGCTCATGCAGGCAGCAAATGCAGCTAGACCAGTGAGGTCTACATCTCAGCTATGTCAGCTAATCTTGGTGAGATGCAGCCATAGAACTGAAAGAAAATGGTAGATCAAGTACCTGTTAACTGTCTAGCAACAAAACAAAAAGTTCATGGAAAAGAGTCTGTTTCCAGTATCAAAGCTACCTTGCTTGTTGTTTGTTTAAATGAGTTGTCAGTCTTCTGTCTTCCAGCATATGCTTTCTTGATGCCTATTATCTCGACATGGTCTAATGCTGTGAGAATGTCCTGAATGTGTGCATTGTCCTCATAACACCATTGTAAGCTTGTATTGCTCTAGGAGGGAGAATTTGAAATTCACAAAACCCTGAAGGAACATCTGGGCTAAGAACAATTAGCCATGCCATATTTCTAATCTAAAGCTACATCTGTGGTTTTCTTGCTGTGTTTTTGCAGTCCCTGTTCCAAACTAGTGTGCAATAACTGGTGTTATGCAGCTGCTCTCAGCATCCCTGTACTACTAGAATAGTTTACCTGATACCAACTACACAAATTTTTCCCAAAAATATAAGCATATTTCTCTCCTAGATAATACAGTCATTATAAAGAGATTATCCCTTTTTTGACTGTAGCCAGACACATATTTGAAGAATATTACCATGTTTTCCCCTTCTCTGCCCAGTTTTCACTTCTGTGGTTTATGTTAACACCAGTTAATTCACCATTTTTTAAATAAGCTGTGTTTTGTAGAGCTGCAGTTACTGCTGTGACTCTCTTTTCTTCAAGCTCTCAAAGCCCAATGCCTCTAAAGAGGCCTCTAAAGGCAAACCTGCCTTACAGGTTTGTGCTGGTGGGTCCATCTATCCCTGTATTTTGATTCCAGCAATGTGGAGGGAGCACAAAAGCCTCACCACATAGCCTGTGCTAAGCAGAAAAAATATGATGGGTTCAGTATTGTAGGGCATAGTCTTGCTTCTTTTCCTCACTGTGAAACTGAACCTACCAACCAGTCAACTGCCAACACAAACTGAGGTATGCCATGAGCTAACAGAATGGCTCACAAATTTGTCTGAGAGAGTTGGAGGATTAATAACTCAGAAATCAGGAATTACTGGTGACAGTATGAAGTTTTCTTCAGTTTCATCTGCACTCAGTCAAATCAGAAATAAACCTGAGTTTTATGTCTCTCAACCCTTTTGCTTTAAATGTCAGAAGACAGCTTAGTGGCTGTTGAATGAATATTTATCGAACTCTCTGATTTATTTAAAAATAAATGGATGATACTTAAATCAAAGATCTACATTTTTTTGTTTGTTTGTTTTCCATTAAGACCAACTCTGATGAAGAAAGAGATGCTAGTCCAAAAACTGGAGGCTTCAGTATTAAAAGTTTTGTTGAGCTGATAATAAGTTATCCCCTGCAGAAGAATGTGTATGGCAAAACAGACATTCACACCTCTTGATCAATCTTGCTTCTGAAACCTGCTCATCATTCAGTCTTGGTCCACAGAATCACCCCCCTCCATTTTTGAAGAGTGGCAGTGGAAGTGAGGGAACTCACTGTGCAGGCAGCTGGCAGCACAAATCAATATTCAGGGTGCAGTTTGTGATTGGCATGAAGACTGAGAAACAGCCAGAAAACTAAACGTTGGTGTACTGTCAAAGTAGCACTAAAAAGCCAGATGTAATCATTTGAAGTGATGCTCACACTACACCATCTGGAGTGGCCTGGACCCAGCTTAAATTTCATCTTTACAATGTAATCATCAGAACAAGAATATCTTTAACAGACAGAGTGGCTATGCACATAAGAAGCAAGGCCAGAGACTCAGATAAATTTTACATAGAAGCCATTACCTAAGCTGACCTTAGAAAGAGAATGAGCATCCAGTCATCAGAGCAGCAGGGAGAGCAGTCCTCCCCCTGGGCTTCCTTCCCAGTCCTCAGGATGCTATGTGGGCATCAGGGGTGCCAGACATCTGCCTCTGTACATCCAGATTTTTCCCCTTTGACTAACACTACCATAGCCTCTTCATGTAAATGTATCTCACATTTATTTATTTAGTACTGTACGTAAGAAGGCGCTTTTTTTTTTTTTTTTTTTAATTTGGTTGCAGTTTGCTTTCACCTTAAGTAATCTGGAGAGTTTGTATAGCTAGATTCCTTTCATTAACTTAGTTTGTTTATTCTAATTACTATCTGAATCATAGCATTCTAAGTCATTTATTATTAAAATTGCCTCAAGGTGATCAACAGAACAACTTCACTTCAGATTTTTCTGCTCTTTCCCTCTTCTCAAAATGGTAAACTGATTTCAGAGGATGAAGCTTCAGGGGAATGAGTACATAGAAATATTTAAATGTGGACACAAACAAAACTATACAAAGACCTAAAACCAGTCTTTTAATAATTATGCACTTTAGAAAAAAAGGAAATATAGCAGTGCAAGAGGATCTTTCTGTCAGCACAAATTACAGTGGAGAAACAGTTATGAAAACAACAATCTACTATTCCCTTGCCAGCTTCACAGGCATAGGTGCTTTAAGAGTTTAGGTGGAAGGTAGAGGGGAGAGATTTGAATCAGTAGGAGCAGAAAGAGTGATTGAAACAATGATCTGCAAGAACTGATATTATTAAATTTCTTTGAACAGTACTGCTGGTGCCTTTCTCTAATACACTCTCATTTTGAAAACTATCCTAAATCTTCACATCATTCTGTTGTCTCCCTATTCTTCTCTCTCCTTTTACTATCCTAGTTCTGTGTGTTTTACTTTTTTCATTTCCCTGCAATCTATTCCCTTACTCATGTTCACTATAGTTGACCCAATCAAGCTAAAACACATCTTAAAATATAGCAAACACCACAGAACATCCCATCTCCTGACTTTCTCATCAGATTTCTTCTCCCCAAAAGTGCCCAAAACTACCTCTACATAACTGTGGGTCTTTTTAAAGTTCAGAGTAAAATTATTAGTTCAGAAGCTTTTATAATTTGACAAATTCTTTCTAAAAAGAAAGATCATATTTTCCACCTCTTCTGAACAGTTCTGAAATGGAAAATAGGTAGAGAATGGAAGTAGGCAGCTTTTTTCCTGCTTCTGTTCTCTGATGTAACAAGGACAGAAATTTCTTTTTTTTTTTTTTTTTGCACTTAGCAGTTAATCCACAAAACCAATTTTTCACACCTAGAGCTGGCAGGAATGTATAAGAAACTGATTTTCTGCATGTTTGATGATAGAATTGTAGAACGAGTTAAAAGCCACCCTGAAGGTCATCTAGTTCCACCCAGCCTGCATGGGCAGGGACACCTCCCAGCTAGACCACATTGCTTAGAGCCTCATCCAACATGGCCTTGAACATTTCTTTGGACCCCCATGGCTTCTCTGGGTAACCTGTGCCAGCATCTCACCAACCTCACACAAAGGGATTTCTGCCTAATATCTAATCTGGATCTACTGTCTTCCATTTTAAAGCCATTCCCCCATGTCCTATCACTACATACCCTTGTAAAAAGTCCCTTCCCAGCTTTCTTGTAGTCTCTTCTACTGGGGCTGCTATAGGTTCTCCCTGGAGACTTCTCTTCTCCAGGCTGAACAAGCCTAACCCCCTCAGTCTGTCTTCATAAGAGAGGCATTCCAGCCCTCCAGTCATTCTTCTGTCCTTCCTCTGGTTTTGCTCCAACAGCTCCATGTCCTTCTGAGTGGGAAGGACTGCAGAACTTTACACATTACATAGGGTCTCTGGTACCAGAGCAGAATAGATGGGGAGAATCCCCTCCTTTGATCTGCTGGCCACAGTTCTTTTGATGCAACCCAGGACATGGTTATCTTTCTGGGTTGCAGATGCATATTGTCAGATCATGTGGAGCTTCTCATCAACCAACAGCCCCAAGTCTTTCTCCTCAGGACTGTCATCAATCTGTCTCCACCCAACTTGCAACTGTGCTTGGAATTTCCCTGACTGATGTGCAGAACCTAGAACTTGGCCTTACTGAACTTCATGAGGTTTGTATTGGCCCATGTCTCATGCCTGTCAAGGTCCCTGTGTTGAATTCAAGTTAAATTTCCTCAAATACCATTAAAAGTACTAATCTCCACTGTCTTCCATGGCACTGTCTTAATGTAAGATGTTTAAGTACCTGCTTCCATCTCTCAAGGTTTTTTGAAATTTTGGGTTGTTTCTTTCATTTCCCAGAAACTTTTGTGATACCAACTATTATGTTGTTTACCAGAAGGTCCTGAACATGAAGGCTATGATGGAGTTTTAATAGAGGCACAGAACTGCTTCGGTTGAAAAAGATCTTTATAAACATCAGGTCCAATCTTTAACCCAGCACTGCCAGGTCCACCATTAATCATGTCCCTAAGCACCACATCTACACATCTTTTAAATACCTCCAGGAACTGTGACTCCAGCACTTCACTGGGCAGCCTGTTCTAGTGCTTAAAATCCTTTCAGGGAAGTTTTCCTAATATCCAATTTAAAACTGACCTGGTGCAACCTGAGACCATTTTAGACTCAGTATTTTGGCATGCACAATATTAAGTCATAGAACCCACTATGAAACTGTGTAATGAGCTTTCAAGGGTAGCTCAGGGGTGAGGAAAATATAAAAGAGACTGCATGCGTTGTTTCTACCAGCAAACTGTTTGAGAAGTCAGCACTGCCTAGAGCTCATGCTCTTGAACAAGAAACAGTTCCAAATGCTGAGTGAGAAAGTACTTCTCACACAGACCTGCAATGTACTTTATTGGTGATCCCTATCTCTGGATGGGGGATTTCTGAGAGTAATTTCTGATCAGGCAACAATTGTGACATTTTAAACAGTCGTAGTTTTCATAAGACACTTTCAGCATATCTGAAAACAAGCCTTTGAGATGTCTCAAGCTGTTTATGCAAATTTTTGAAAGATCTTTGAAAATTATTATCCATAAAATCAAGCACGAATAAAAATCCCCTCCTCTTTATTCACTTTCTAGACTGACAGTGATGAGGATCCTGGGAACTCACCAGCTCCCATTGCTTTGCTGTCAGAGACACTCTCAGGAGGTAGGCACATCGACCACTACTGGAAGTAATGTAGCTCTAGACATAGTGGATTCTACAGTAGAGCTAGGAAATGTACACATCAAGCTTGCATAGAAAGGTGAGGTACAAAGTAATAAATGTATGAGTTTTTTGCAAGAGATACTGAGATGCCAAGCCATTGCAACCTCTAGTCAAATTTTTTCAAGGAATGATATAGTGTTGATACTGGATATATTTCCATGGCAATATGGCTATAACTATCATTGCAGCAAGTCCTATTTAAATACTTATCTTGCTTGTTATATTAAATATTTTCTTCAACACCTATGTTAATATAACATGACAGAGGAAGCAATGTTTTTTTTAAAATCAGTCACTAAAAGAGTCTGTTAGAGGAAGCTGTAAGGAGTTTCCTCTACAGAATTTTATGTTGTCTCTCCATGTCTCCACAACAGTGGGATTATGCTCTATCCAGCAGGTCTAGTTAGTAAACAAAGAGAAAATTGTATTAACTGCTCCAGGACTCTTCAGACCATATTTTACTCATAGCAATCATCAGTCTGGAAGAGCTAAGTAGGAATATTTGGCAAATACCATGATCTTCAGAAAGGAGTAGTAATTGACAATTGCTGTCCTATATGAAATGATTTAGAGTTTAAATATTCATTCTCCTCTGCAGCAGACACTAAGCAAAATGACTCATCTTTCCTTCACTCATTAATACTGTACTTGCTTACAGTTGATCCCAGGCTGTGTTCCTCATTGGCCCCTCATTATGAACTTCATGACACTGCTGTAGACAAAGTTTTCAATAATGTGTTCTGACAACACATGAAGAAAATAAAGTCTGATGTATTTTGCTCAAGAAAGAGGAATCTGTATTTAGGACAACCTTACGGAAACAGGAGGTCTCAGTGAAGTCTACAACTCCAATTATGACCTGAGCTGACTTGGCCTTCTTTCCTTTCTAGGTTATATTGATGTGAAAGGCAGAGACAGCTCTGAAACCTGATGAAGAACCAACCAGCAAGAGACAGCATAGTTCCATAGTTCCATAGTTCCTCACATCTACCAAGTGGCAGCCTGTTCTGCATATGGAGCCCACAGCAAGGTGACACTGGAAAAGGCTTTGACTTCACTTAGCCCCTTATTAGACAAACCTGAAGATTCATGCGCTGATCACCACTTCCAGTACTGCTGCATTTAGCTGGTAGGGATTCTTAGTTACTCTTGGTGGTTTAGTAGAATGGATTGAGAAAATTAGAGATGTTTGCAAATGAATATATCCCAAGCCAGTTAGGAGTTAGTTGAAAGACTTAAAAGTAGAAAATTAAGCCTATTTTTTCCAATTTAAAGGTGTGATCCCAAGTGAAAAGGATGAATGAAATTCAATGTACAGAAACTTTTGAAGCATACAAGAAAGGGAAAAATTAAATATCCCCCATGACTCTTTAGTAGGTATACATGGCAACTGATTGCACTAGCAGCATTTTTAGTAGATCCTAGAATCTGAAATAAAACTATTCAAATGTTCTCTTTAGTTCGGAGCTCGCAGAAACTGACCTAGTGGTGAAAGTGTAGGAACAAATAAGATATATCTTTACTTTTAAAGGAATCTGGATTTGTCTTAGGTGTTTCTGTAACATTTTTTTTCAAGAGGGGAGTTTAAATGTATAGCAAATAAAAGAAAGAGATTAGCTTAAAAGATCTTCCTGGTTTGTATTTTTTTTTCTTGAGATATGACAGCTATGGTTTAGGTAAGGTTTCTTCAAGAGAAAATAGCTCATACTTGTGGGCTAAATAAGCTTATTACTTTGTCTATTCTATCTAATCAGGGCTATGTAGCTTATACAAAAGAAAGTTGTGTGTCTGTACCATTGCATCTCCTCCCACTAAAGATACAAAATAACCTCAGATCTGGTCCTCTTCAGCGCAGAGTGTGAAACATCTCCTTTCAACTTTTCCACCTGTTGCATATGCCCCCTTGATGAAAATAAGTGTAATTTTATAATCATCATCCATGTGGAAATAAGACCACTTTGCTATAAAAATTAATTATGCTGTAATGCGGTCCCAGGAACTTTCATGTAAATCACTCAGTAGAGTGAAGCAGTCAAGCTTGTGAATCAAATAGAAACATAAACAGAGATTTAATTAATCATTTCTCGCAAATGTACAAGGAGCTTCTGGGAGCTACACACCTCCTGCCCTGCCAACTTTACCTGGCATGTTTTAATATTCCAGTGCAGCAAACTGAAACATTGTTTAAATAAGAATTTAAAAATACAAACAGTAGAAATCTGGCAGCTGAGTGGGTAAGAATGAAGAGTTAATAATATTTACAACAGCTTGTCTGAATGAAATAGATTGCCATGTTCATTAAGACTCTATTCACATGCATGGTTGCCAGACAAGTCAGATTTCACTATCCAAGATTATATTCATTTTATATTATACTCATTTTACAGATTTTGAAATTTTTGATCAGATCCTGCATTTGGTTTTGTGGTGTGAAAGGCATTTCAGAAGTAAGAAATCAGCACAAAGATTTCAGTGAGAGAAATTGAAATTTGAAATCTTTAACAATACTGTCACATCCCCCCAAAAGAAAACTATATTACTTTCTCAACACATTAAAATAAAACTACAAATTAATTTCTCAACACATGAAAATAAAATTTAAAAAATAAATTCTAATTGATTTAGTAAATGTTAACCTTATATTTCACTCCTTTCATCTTCTGATGAACTGTGATTTTTTAAGACAAGCACTGAGTGAGACTGACCAGTAAGAACGGTTCCTTTGTGGGTTCAAATTAAAACCTTACATGGACACGAAAAAACACTGGGGGCATTTGTCTATAACATGAAGATGATCAGGCTTGAAAGTGTTAGTACTACTTAAAATTTATTCTCCAAAAATACTTATTATATGCTTTTGCTCCATCAAAGCACAAAGTTTTAAATAGTACAACTAAAAATACATTAGCAAATATATGCCTATTAGGACAAAAGCGTTGGACAAAAGTTGTTTTCTTTTACATTACAGCAATCGGCTTAACCAAAACAATTTCAGCTTTATGAATGTAATATACTATCACAAATATGGACATTGAAGACTTGCAGAAAGAAACAACTCCTGAATCTGTGTCATTTGAAAAAAAAAAAAAAACCAAGAAAAATGAAAATTTCTTTGAAAATGGACCTTTAAATGCAGCCGCTTCACCACCTTTGACAAAAGGCTCCAATTCTAGCCTATATGGTCAAAAGAGAATGCCAAAAGAGGTGGAAAGTACTAGAAAGATGGAGACAAGTCATACTTTCATTCCCACTGCAGCTCTATGCACGGCAGCAATACTGTCTGAATTTTCTTCATAGCTGATTTCTAACAACTAAGGTGAAGCAGGGTCTCTTTTAGTCCAGTTATGACCCTTGTCTATGTATCCTTCAGCTCTGAATTAAAGAACACACAACTGCTACAAAGCTCTTCAACCACTCCCAAGATACGTTAGGTACCATTGCAAGATCCTGACTTTAGGTCAGTCATGAAGTTATGTCACAGAAAAAATATTTAGTCGAAGAGTAGGTATGGCAGAATGGTGTGGTATGAGGAAATGCAGATGCCACATTCATATCCCAGTGAAGGGCTGTCTGATTGTAAAAACCTGGCTCTATAAGGAGCCACAAAAATCCCATAATTCTTCAGGTAAATTAAAAAGCATTTTGATCTTAAAAAAATATATAGTCAAAACCCAATGACAACTGGGAAGCACAACTGCTTTGGGGTATTTCTCATTTAAATTATATACTCATTTCCCAGCTACCATGGTTACAAAAGCATTATAAATGCATAAAATGACAGATTTCATCTTGACAGATTAGCTTGATGAGATAAACACATAGAGGGATTTAATAGTGTGAAACAAACCAGATACTGTTTTTTTGAAACTGTACTATAAAAAAAGGTATAGTTATATTCTTAAATACCAAGCACATTAGCTTTCTTTTCCAAAGACAAAGCAAATATCTGAAGATATCCAGAGACATCTTTTAGTAATCTTGCCCAGTTTCTAATTGAGGATGAGAAGGCAATAAACAGAGTTTTACTTAACACATAAACTGGTATAAACAGGAATGAAACAAGTTTTACTCTGTTTTGGTTTTGAAGATAAAATAAAGAGCACTACTCTGAACTACAGAAATAGCTTGTGTTTTCTACAAATGCTGATGAGTTACTCTTCTTGCTTAGCCAAATGATTCAAGCCAATCTAATTCCTTGTCAGCTTTAATTTGTTTTCCAGAAAGTGAGAGGCAAAACTCGATGTCTGAATAAATACGTATGTTTTCTGTAAGGATAATACATAGTTTTGCCAGATAGAGCAGAGCTGAACTCATTCACTTCTCTTTAAAAATTGCATAGAACAGATCTATTTTATTGCAGAGGTGGAACAAGGGAGGTTTTAAATCTGGAAAACAAAAGAAAACCTTGCTTTCTTTTTCATAGCATAATCAGCACCTCCCTTTCTTGTGACTATACTATTGTGGTGCAACATCTTCTCTGGGGTGTTATATGATGTGGAAAACAATGCATCTCATCTCAAGGAGAGAGAACTCACAGACAGGTTGATGTTTTAAGAGACATTAATTTCTACAGCAGGAAGTAGATAGCTCTGTTAGAAATTTAGTCTTTGCAGCTGATCTTAAGGTTCCATATTTAAGGCAGATGCCCAGAAATTTATTCCCCTAATTTAATGCCCAGAATCCATGGCACATTGTGAAGAAAAAAGACAAAGTCATTAAAAAAAAAAAAAAAAAAAAAAAAAAGAAGAAGAAGAAGAAAATCAGAACTGCTATCCCAGGTAATAATATTTTTGTTTTAAATACTACCTTGTGGGACACTGAGAAGAATCAAATGATTGATGGCATACCACGTATGGAAAATATGCTTCTACAAGTTCTGAACGTGTTTTTTTGAGAGGCAAAATTAAAAGGCTTAGTTTTATAAAGCAAAAACCCCAACCTGTAACACACTCAGTCCTAACAGACAGAGTCTGTATTACAGTGAGGGCCTCTTAGAGGAATCAAGACCAGAACTGTGATATCAGAGAACAGCTTTTGATGGTCCCATGGCCACCTATTTCTATCACTTAAAGCCAGGACAGGAGGAATGCTCTTCGTTTTGTGAAGGCTGTGTCTTGAAACATTTTCTTGAGCTGATTAGTACCCAAAACCAAATTTTGAGCAAGTCAGTTAACAACAGGTTATGACAAATTTTGAGAACAGAACTACAGGCCCTTAAGTTAAAAGCTGAAGCTAATTTCTTCCACTTATTCCACTGGCATGGAACTCCACAGCCACAGGGACTCAGATCTGCCCTGTGTGGGGCACTGTTGCCTTAGGCCATGGGGCAGCATCTTCATGTAATACAGCTGCCATCTGCAGCAACTTTTTGTTTTCAAAATAGCACTGGTCCTCTTTATTGTATTTCTAAAGATCAAGTTATCCCATAATAATTCAGATTTTCATGCTGTTTCTCTGCTGCTTGGTTCCATCAATTTCTTATCAGCAGGGAAGACTCCACACAGTAACCTTTCTGGAAACAAAATCCTACTTTTATTTACAGCACTTCTCACTATAAAAAGCATTTAAAGAAAGGATAAGGTGTCCAGAATGCAGATGGCTAATATAAAAATATAGGAAGAGGTTTCGGATTTTCCACCTGTTGAAGATCTTCTGGTCTTTCCCTCACTTAGTTTCTGTATATATGTCACGGTTTAACACTGGCCCGGCAATTAAACCGAATAACAGACGCTCTCTATTAATCTGTCTCTCCTTGATAGAGAAAGGAGAGAGAATAAGGAAGAGAGACTTATGGGTTGGAAACTAAACTACACAACTTTAATGAAACAGTAGTGATAAATAGGTAAAATTACTAAATATATACAAATATACAGGAAAATGGAAACCACATTCCTCCCTCCTTTCCCCCAATAACTCTCACGTCACCACCGAGGCTGTAGGGCAGCCCTGGGAAAGTCCAGGCTGGACTCCTGGAGTCGGCAGCAGTCGGGAACTGGAGGCAGGAACACACAGATATGGGCTGGCACGGATCAGGACCACAGGCACACGAACAGACAGGATCCTTCCAGGATGCCGGGTGAAGGAAGGGAAGCAGGAAAAGATCAGGAAAAGATCCGGAAAAGATCTGGCTCGGTCCCCGTGATGCCTCAGATTTATACTGAGTGTGACGTATATGGGATGGAATACTCTGTTTGGTCAATTCTGGCATCTATCTTGTCTGTTCCTCCCCAAAGGAGGGCTCAGGTGGGGCCTCTGTGTCCTCCTGGACGGTAAAATATTTTCCTCAGAGCTGAGGAAAGCAGTGTCCTTGGCCCTGCATACCAGTCTCTAGCAGTAATTACAAACATCAAGTGTTATCAGTCCTAGAAGCACATACACTGTCTGAGAAACTTGCTGTTAATTTCAGCAAATGCAACTACTTACAAGGGACTTAGCTAAAAGCAAAAGTACAGAAACAGAAAACCACCTTTATCCTGGCCCAAATCAGGACAATATATTCCCTGGACTGAAGGAATGATAAAATATCAGATGACCAGTCCTAACACCACACAGTCGTTGGAGTCTCTCTTTTAAAAATCATCACCAAATGCCTGCTGGCATACTTGTTGCAAATTATTTTGGCATTCTAACTAGCAAGCTAAGGGTACCTTGAGAGAAATGACAGATGTACCATGGATGACAATTTGCAGGTATGAGCACAATTGCCAGGATTTAATTTCTTAAATATATAAATAAACAACTATAAAGGCATCTGCTTTTTTCTTATTTTCTCTCTTCTCTGCTAAACTAATATTCCACAAGTATCTGAATGTATAATTTCATTTACATCACAACACTATTTAATTTGTACAAGAAATTTTAATTATTTCTTGTGAAATAGTATTTTGTGAAAGGAAATTGAAAGGCGATTATCATAATGATAGTAAGATCAATTGTTCTGTGCAACTGAATGCTTTCAGAAGGCATAAATTTTATTAAACATATATATATACATATATGTAACAAAAACGCAAACTATGTACCACACTTTAATTACCAGACATTTCAATGCAGGTTAAATGATGCTTCTCTGCATTTTCTGAACTGGTTTGGGCAACCTGAGAGAATTTATTTTCCCTCCAGCACGTGGAAAAGACATGCATTGTCTTTTCAAGACCATAAAGCTTGAGGTCATTTTCATGACAGTATTTCAGGAAAAAAAGGATTATGTTTTGTTGGAGTAATTCAAATATATGTAAGTATAATAGAGACATTTCATTTGATAACTAAACAGAATAAATCTGTCAGTAAAAATTGCCTTTCCAGCACCAGTATATGCTTTTTGTTCTGCTGGGAGTGGATGGTGATATCCATACTTCAGTGCCAATATTTCAGTGCAAGTGAGTATGGAGACAGTGCATCTAGGCAACGAAGTGTGAAGTCAGCCTTGTCCTGTGTGTCTCTGGCATTGCTGCACATGGCTAAACTTACAAGTGAAGCCAGGAATGGAAATTAACATGAAATCATCTCATGTGCTGTGGTAGAACCCAAATCAATGATAAGGAGACACTTACAGAGTTCTGCATCCACAGTCCTTACGCCATCCTCCTGCTGTCTTGCTTAGCTCTGGTCCAATGAACAGGCCTAGCAAGAAAGAAAACAAAGCACAGCTACCCTGGGAGCCAAGTGATTTGTTCAAGTCAGATGTTCTACTTGAAGACACAATTGAGTATCACAGGACGATTCCAGAAAAGTTGACAAGCAATATTGAGACAGAAACTAATAAAACACCAGCTACATTTAGATAAGAGATGGAAAAGTCAATACCTGCCATTAAAAAAATCTGTAATTTTGATCCCCACCATCACCTTTTAATTCTCTGCATTGTTACATAGTTCTTTATGAATCACTCAGTACAGCTTCATATATCCCAAATAACTTGTGTTTCCATTTCAAAAACTAAGAAATGTGTTTGCATTCATGAACTGCAGCACTGAAATCCATTCTTAGTCCCCAAGCCAAGTATTTAAAATTTTTAAAAAATGTGGGAGTAAGACAGAAGCCCTTTTAGAAAATCCAGCATTGAAAAATGGCTGACTTGTTTGCCCCAGTATCAGTGCCAAAATTGTTTGCCTCTCTTGGTGTCATTGAGGTAACATTCAGAGACTTGGGAAATATAATCATAATTAAAAAGAAAATCTGTGATTTTTTTCATGTAGAGAAATTCAAAAGTTTTCTCCCCCTTCAGAACTCTTCCTTTTGCTTTTCCAAAATAGGTAATCAGCTTCAGCTTCTAGAAAAGCTCTCTTTGTATCCTAAAAGCATGTAGAAATATGGGTCCCATTACTGCAGCAATCTAAGAACTGTTTTTCACCATCATCTTCACTTTGCAGTAATTTGAAATGTGTCAGCACAACATCTGTGAGCTCTCAATTGAAAATGGACATCCCCAGGACTTCATCCTTTCTCAGTCTTAGGAATTAAGTCCTCCCTGTGCCTGTCTATACACCTGTTGATGATACTGCCATGCCACAGATTGTGTCAGTCTTTATCTGAAAGTATCAAAGAATAGAAGAAAAGGTGACATAATCTCATACTCTATTACTATGAGGCAGAAATTAAGACCAGACATACATCAAAGCTCAGCCTGTCGAAGACACTGGAGTATTCTTGACTGCTCTCTTCTCTGGGGAAAAAAAGATTAAAAAAACCCAAGAAAATCAACCATCCACAAAAATTCCTCCATAGATAAATGATATATAGAATGATATACAGAAACTAATTTTGTTTTAACCAGGTCCATAGCAAGCTAGGAAGTGCGTGCTAAGTGCGCAGCACATTCAGCAGTGATTTTATTTTATGGTTCAGATAAGTGACTAATTGAGAACAGTATGTGATTTTGAATGAATTTGACCAACTATAATTTTGATAAGGCATGTTTAACTGACCTGCATTTTGGTTTCATAGTGACTTCTAATGAAGTTTAGAAGCCAGCCCTGTTAAATCAGTTATAAGAAGGGAAATAAGTGTTTCAGCGTGGCTGTATTCATTATCAGGATGACTTTTCACAATATTTTCCTTCTATTTTGCCTGAGGTATGCCCAAGTCCTGTTACCACACTGTTTAACAGCCAGGCTGCTGGGACCACCATGGATCCCACTTAGTAGTGAGGAAGCCTGAACTTCTGTTCACAACCCCAATCTTGCTGCCAGATCAGTATCTTGCTTTGATTCTTATGTCTTTGTTTGTTTGTTTGTTTTGTGTGTGTGTAGGGGGCAGGAGGGAGGGAGTGTTGTTCATTTTGTTTTTCTTTTCATTCTGGGAAAGAATCTGACCTTGGAGGTTTGAAATCTCATCATATTTCTTTTGGAGACATAGACTTCAGCACATTTCCTAATGCCTTCAATGAATTTTTACTGAAATGCTGACTTTATCTCTTTTAGGACTCAGAATACACTGCAGATATTTACAGCTACCCTTCACAGTGCCTGCACAAACACCCCCAAACCATAGGAGAATAAATACTACTTTTCCTTTTCTCTATACATCTGCACTACACCGTGTCTACAAGATAGAACTTTCTTCAAATTCCACCATTAGCTTAAACTTCATGTGGCTGAACTGAACTCTTCAAATCTTTTTCCACTCTATTGCTGTTGGCCTTGGCACAGTCTTCTTTACTGATGAAGCCTAAGCCATGGAGGAGCTTGTTTTGCATTGCAGTGGCCCACAGGTTTTGTCAACACAACTTACAACATAGTGCTCTGTCTGCTGTCACCACATGGAGGTTCAAGAACCAGTAGCAAGTTCTCTGAACAGACTGTAAGATTAATTGTTCTTTGATGACGTTGTCAGTGTCTTTATATTTAGGAAGCCAGTCATTATTTTGAAGTAGTAAATGAACCAACGAGCTTGCTAGGAAGAGATCAGCACTGTTGCCTGGTAGCTGATAAAGGAAAGAAATACTTCACATTCCCTGAATGTCTCCCTAAAACTCTCCACCATTATGTTATAGAAAAAAAAAATCTTACCCTATTGCTGCCTCTTCCTTCTCATCTGGTCAGAGTGATGCCCTCATGGACAGAGGCAGTGCCCTTGAGGCAGGGCAAGGCTTTTTGGTTGTACCCCCAGGCAGGTCTCCACACAATCGGGGGCCATGAGGGGATATCCAGGACTGGCAGCAGAGAAGACAGATATGGAAATGGGAAGCCCAGTCAAAGAGGGATTTCATCCCATTGTTTCCCTTCTCTTTCTTTCTCTCTCTCCCATCTGCTTCTGTATTCATCCTAGGATTAATTTAGTATAATGGTGGTAAATTATTTGAATGAATGAGTTACTCTAATTAAATTGTGAAAGGATTATGTACTTACATTTTCAGTCTCTTTGTGGAGAAAAAGAACTGAGTTTTTGACATAAAAAGAATTATTTAGAGCATGCTAAACCCTGCAATATTATCCAGCTTCTTATCTGGCAAAATAATTGGTAATTAACACTGCTAAGACCCACAAAGGCATGCAGAAAACTTCTGTACAGCACCTTGAAATTAATATAGCTATATGAATTTCAAGGAAGAAGCAGAAGCAACATCAGGTAGCAGCTGCATCATCCTGAGTGGCTGTACACACAGATACTTCTGGCCCATTGAAATGAAAGCAACCTGTTGGTGTTCAGGACACCTTTGCTATGACTGGCAATTATCATTGACCTCTTGTGCATGAATATGGTAGGAACCAGCAGATGTGCTCACTTTCACCTTCCTTCTGTACAGCTGAACCAACTCAGGTTTCTTAGGCCATCTACATACCATGTGTGCTCCACTCCAGCCCCCAAGCCATTTGGGGGTTTTTGTGATGTTTCAGAATGGCTAGTCACAAAGATGACTAATGGACCCTTGTCCATTAGTTGCTTTTTAAGTATCATGTTGGTTAGTAAGAGAAAGACCATCAGTCTGTTTCAAACAATCTCTACCCATTTAATCAATGCCAGACTGATTAAATTTGGCTGGTCTCCTCTTGTGTTGCTTTCATACAGTCCAGCAGCTGGGGCTGTTCAGCCTGGAGAAGAGGAGGCTCAGGGGAGACCTTATCGCTGTCTACAACTACCTGAAAGGAGGTTGTAACCGGGTGGACGTTGGTCTCTTTTGCTAGACGACTTTCAACAAGACAAGAGGGCACGGTCTTAAGTTGTGCCAGGGGAAATTTAGGTTAGATATTAGAAAGAATTTCTTTACGGAGAGAGTGATCCGGCATTGGAATGGGCTGCCCAGGGAAGTAGTGGATTCTTCTTCCCTGGAGATATTTAAAAAGAGACTGGATGTGGCACTCAGTGCCATGGTCTAGCAACCACAACGGTGGTAAAAGGGTTGGACTCGATGATCTCTGAGGTCCCTTCCAACCCAGCCAATTCTATGATTCTATGATTCTATGATTCTATGATTCATATCCACACCATCCACAGTGTCTCACCTGCTTTGTAACAAACCCATCCATTATAAAAGCTGTTTAGAGTGCAAAGATTATCATATGTTTCAAAATCCCTCTCCTTTAGATTGTGAGAGTATATATAACTGAAAATATCTGCTTCTTGTACTTCTAAAATAGTATTTAAAGAAACTGAGCTGAGTTTTAATGAAGTATACAGAAACAAGAAACCTCTCTTTGATCTGGAAAATCAATACCATGAAGCATCAAGTGGCAGTTTTGGTACTATAACATCAAATTAAACCCTTCTCCAGAACAGAACTGTGGTTATCTGAATGTGCTATGAGGAACAGAACCTGGATTATCTCTGCAGGACAGTCATTGGAATGGTATTCATTACACACTATAGGTTTAAATTTGATCAATGTTGAGATGCTCTTCATGTCCAGTGGAGTGAATTTTTTATCAGAAGCTCAGTGCATCTGTCCTGCTTCGTACAATTTTCTTAAGAAGGACTGAAACAATCCCAATGTTTTGTGAATCACAGAGGCAGCAGCAGCACTGGCTATTTCTGCCAGTGCCATTTGCAAATCCTGTACATGTAGCAGCCATAAGGAATGCACCAGGGATTTTTTCAAGCACTTGAGTAGGTCTTCCTGGCAGCAGAGTGAATGCAAATCACAGAAAGAAAAGATACAGCTGAGGGTGGGAAAAAGTCAAAAAATCTTATGATTGCATCTCAGACTTTTGGAGCTTAATAAAGGGAGCTGCTTCAGATATAGATAATGTCATTACAACCATTTCAGCCCTATATACATTTTTCTCCTCAGAAGTGATTAGGCATTAATAATTTGAAGGAGGAATCTTATAAAGAGATGATGCAAGCTTGACATAGATTGAAGAACAACCCCTTCTACAAAACAGCAGTAGCATGGAAGCCAGTAGTGATATTGGCTAATACTCTGCAGAAAGCAGATAATGTCTCAGCTACTCAGCTCAGGGTGAGTGCTTTCCACATAAAAATAGCTGTTGCCAAAGATCTTAAGGTGCCCTAGACAGAGCTGCAGAAGATGAAAAATTAACATCACCCCAAAGAGAAAGGCTGACACTTCTGTTACAGATCTATGTTTCCTTTCCAAGAGATATAAAAGCAATACCATCCCTGGCAGCAACTCTTATGGCTGGAATCCAGCTCCTTCAGATCTTAGTCCAGCAGAAAGAACAAGAATGAGCTGCTTCTTTTGCTTGTTTTGTCCCTTTGTTTTCCCTTTCTCCCTGACTCAGTGACACTTCAGAGAATTGTGGAATCGCAGAATGGCTTAGGCTGGAAGAGACCTTAAAGATCATCTTGTTCCCATCTCCCTGCCATGAGTAGGGACACCTCTCAGCTAGACTAGGTTGCTCAAAAGGTTCCCTCACAGGAAATAATTTCTTCCTAATATCTAATCTAAATCTACCCTCTTCCAGTTTAAAACTGTTACTCCTCATCCTACTGCTACATGCCCTCGTAAAAAATCCCTCTCTACCTTTCTAGAGTCTCTCTTCAGGTACTCGGTGATGTCTCTGGGACCTTCTCTTCTCCAGGCTGAAGTCTCACATCTTGTTTTCACAGGAGAGGTGCACCAACCCTCTCACCAACTTTGTGGAACTCCCTTGGATTTGCTCCAACAGGTACAAAACTTACTGTTTCATTGTCTTTTGGTAAGTGTTCTCTTATTGGTTATCTCTCACACTCTGAAATAGCAAATTTTTTCCCAGATGAGAAGAAAAGTCACTAATAATTAGATAATATGAAAACTGTGCTACTTTTAAACAGTTGTGAAATATCAACTATCAGTCCTGTAGATCTTAGAGCTGTTTTTTGCTGTCCTAATGGAGTTATGATAGGTCCTGTAGATTCCAATTAGAGCTGTGATTATGTAATGGAGATAATAAACTAACAAATTCTTTCACAGAATAGTAGAATCATAGACAGGGGCTGGAAGGATCATCTAGTAAACCTCCCCCTGCCAGAGCAGAATCACGTACAGGAGATCACACAGGTGGAACATGTCCAGGCAGACTTTGAATGTCTGCAGGGAGGGAGACTCCACAACCTCCTTGGGCAGCCTGTGCCAGTGCTCTGTCACCCTCACAGTGGAAAAATTCTTCCTTCCTCTATACAGAACCACCTACGTTCCAGTTTATAGCCATTGCCCCTTATCCTATTATTGGTCACCCTTGAGAAAAGCTTTACTCTGTCCTCCTGGTATTCGCCTCTTACATATTTATAAATACTGATGAGCTCATTCCTCATTCTTCTCTTCCTCAAGTTGAAGAGCCCCAGCTCCCTCAGCTTTTCCTCCTAAGGGAAATGTTCCACCCCCTTAATCATCTTGCTTACTCTGCATTGGACTCTTTCAAGCAGTTCCCTGTCCTTGAACAGAGGGGCCCAGTACTGGACACAATATTCCAGATGTGGCCTCACCAGGGCAGAGTAAAGGGGGAGGAGAACCTCTCTCAACCTACAAACCACCCCCCTTCTAATGCACCCCAGGATGCCATTGGCCTTCTTGTCCACATATTCTTGTCCACAAGGACATATTGTTGGCTCATGGGCATCCTTCCATCCACCAGCATCCCCAGGTCCATTTCCTCTATGCTGCTCTCCAACAGCTCAGTCCCCAACCTATACCGGTTCCTGGGGTTGTTCTTTCCCAGATGCAAGATTCTACACTTGCCCTTGTTGTAATTCATTAAATTTCTCCCTGCCAACTCTCCAGCCTGTCCAGGTCCCTCTGAATGGCAGCACAGCCTTCTGGAGTGCCAGGCAGTCCTCTCAGTTTTGTGTCATCAGCAAACTTACTGAGAAGACACTCTGTTCCCTCATCCAGGTTATCAATGAATCTATTGAATAGTACTCCCAGTACTGGTCCCTTGAGGGACTTCCATTAGAAACAGACTTCCAACTAGATACTGTCCCACTGACTACAACTCTCTGGTTTCTATCCTTCAACCAGCTCCTGATCCACCTCACTACCCAATCATCCAGGCCACACTTCTTCAGTTTAACTCCAAGGATGCTGGGGGAGACGATATCAAATGCCTTCCTGAATTCAAGTTAAGTTATGTCTACTGCTCTTCCATCATCCATCCACCTGGTTATGTCCTCAAAGAAGGCTATCAGGTTGGTCAGACATGACTTCCCCTTAGTAAAGCCATGTTGGCTGCTCCTAATAGGCCTCTTTACCCTGATATGCCTGGAGACAGAATCAAGAATGAGTTTTTCCATTACGTTACCAGGGATGGAGGTGAGGCTGACTGGTTTGTAGTTACCCAGGTCCTCTTTCTTTCCTTGAAGTCTGGAGTGACGCTTTCCTGCAGTCCTCAGGCACTTCTGCTGTTCTCAGTGACTTACCAAAGATGCTGGGGAGTGGCCTAGCAATGACATCCACCAGTTCCCTCAGCACCTGTGGGTGCATCCCATCAGGACCCATGGAGTTATGGATGTCCAGACTGATCCTCAGCCCAGTCCTCATCAAACAAGGCAAACTTGTCCTTTACCCAGGGTCTGGGGCTCCTGAGGACATCTTCCAGTAGGATACAGTATACATAGCATACACAGAGGCAAAGAATATTAGATATTAGGAAGAATAATAGATAATAGGAAGAAGTTCTTCACCATGAGAGTGGTGAAATACTGGAACAGGATGCCCAGAGAGGCAGTGGAAGCCCCATCACTAGAAGCTTTTAAGACCAGGCTGGACAGGGCTCTGAGCAACCTGATCTAATGGGAGGTATCCCTGCCCATGGACTAAATGATCCTAAAGGTCCATTCCAACCCTGAATATTATGATTCTAAGAAGGCATTCAGTAACTCCACCTACTTTGTATCCTCTGTCACCAGGGCTCCCACCTCATTCAGCAGTGAGCCTACATTACCTCTAGTGTTAGTTTTATCTGCTATGTATTTGAAGAAGCCCTTCCTGTTGTCTTTAACCTCTCTTGTAAGGTTTAATTCCAAGGAGGCTTTAGCTTTCCTAGTTGCCTCTCTGCATCCTCAGACAACAATCTTGTATTCCTCCCAAGTGGCCAGCCCTTCCTTCCACAATCTATAAGTTCTCTTCTTCCATCTGAGTTTACCTAGCAGTTTCCTGTTCAACCATACTGGTCTCATAAGTGCCTTTCTTGATTTCCTTCCCATTGGGATGCATCTGTCCTGAGGTTGGATGACGTGGTCCTTGAATATTAACTAACCATCTTGGGTGCCTTTAACTTTTAGTACCCTAAGTCCCATAGGACTTCTCCCAGCAATTATTTGAAGAGGGCAAAGTTGGTCTTTCTTTCTTTCAAAGTTCAGGGTTGTGATTCTACTTGGAATCCTGCTTCTACCACATAAGATCCTCAATTCCACCATCTCATGATCAGTGCACCCAAGGCTGCCCTCAAACTTCACTGCTTCACCCAGACCTTCCTTGTTGGGTAGGACAAGATCCAGCAATGCTCCATTCCTAGTTGGCTCCACCACCAGTTGCATCAAGATGTGATCACCAATGCACTGGAGGAATCTCCTTGACTGTGAATATTTAACATCCCTGAATTATCAAAATACATGGTCAGCTTTCTCATTTCCACGCACATCAGACTCCTGTATCTGCTAAGGTCCAGAAGTCAGTGCCCACAGCTTTCAGTGGGGAACACAGCCTCAGTGCCTCTGTGGCCATGGCCTCTTACAGTTTGTCATTTGTGCCTGGAAGTTGGATTATTTAATTAGACTTTTTCCTGTCATTTCAGCCTGGCTTGTGCAAAGATGTTTTCCCCACCATGAGGCTGCAAAGAAAGCAGAAGAAAAAGTTCAAAGAAAGAAGGGATGTGTAAGTGAAAGGACTGATTTAGTTGATTGCTTATTCTGTGATCTCCTTGATCCTTCTACAAGCCACCTCTATTCCTTACACTTGACTGTCTCTCCTCACACCATAGCAGACAGCATCAGCTTTGGCCCATGTCAGTACTGTGGAGATGGAGGAGGATGGACTTTATGCAATGACTCAGGCTGGGTAAAGCTGTGAATCATGCAGAAGAATCCTTTCAGTCTTCAGTTGCAAACAATTTGATTTTAACTGCCACCTCTCAACTTCCTCAAACTCACCATGAGGCCAGCTGGCCATGAGGCACCTTTTATGATGCTCTCTCCACAAAAAATGTTGCCTCTCCTGATGCCAAGCCTACTGCAGTACTACAAAGAGCAACAGAAAGCCAGGTTTGCATATTCCCAAGGGTGAAGAGACTCTAAAGGTCCTCAGACTTTTGAGCATCATGACTGAAACAGCATTTTCCATCTTTGAATGGAAAGCACTCATCCATATTTGGCAAAGTAATGGCGGGGGAAAAAAAAAAAAGAAAAAAAAGAAAAAAGCAAACAAACAAAAAGAAACCAAAAAAGAACCCTCCCACCCAAAAAAACAACCAACCAAACAAAAAAACAACCAAAAAAAACCCCCCACAAACAAACAAACAAAAAAACCCAACAGAACAACAGATCAATAGAAAGTGTGGCAGAGTTACCAGCCAGAAGATATTTTGGGGAGAGCTTAGCAACACAACATGTCAAAGCTCATTATTGGGCAGTACCTTAGTGAGAAGGGGCTCTGCTTGCTCAGGAGATTGCTCAATCTCACCCTGAATTCCCCAAAATTATGACTGCCACCTCATCATGCCCTGGTAGTTCTGCCATTTGGAAAGAGATGTAGAAATGTTTTGCTTTAAAGCCTGATTAATTTTCCTTGATGGATCACATGCTTTATTAAATTAAATAATGTTCCAATTAATTGATCTGTTTGCAGACATTCTTAATTTAGTAAATGTTGAGGAGAATGCTAAAACTACCATTATATTTCTGACAGAGGCACCACTGAAGTCTGGTAATTGATAGCTTTGCTGTTTTCTCTGATGGCCTGAGAAGCTTTTAAAGCTAAATTCTGTAATCATGTTCATCTCTGGAAATTAGTTTTGTGAAACCACACATTTAGTTCTTGCTGAGAAATCTCATTTTATTCATTTTTAACATAATTTATAATGCACAAAGTAAATTAGCTTTTGTAGCTAGGCCAGCATATTTTTCTTTAATTTTTATCTCTTCTTAATGTATTTTTGACCTTGAAAACGACAATGTCTGTAGGATACTTCAGCCTAGGAACAAAGGAATAATTTCCATTCCATCACTATGGTTACACTTTCTTCTGTCTCCAGCTCTGAGCTGATTGGAAGTGTTGAATCTGGAGTCTTCAGGAGGGCAAAAAAACTTCATTTAATATCATTTACTTGTGATTACACAAACAAACACACATACCAATGCCCTGGATATAGCAAATCACATCAGCGTGCTTACATTCCATGTCAGATAGGACCAACAACAAAAATCTGAATATCATGAAACCCTGTCCCTCCCACGCTGTTTTTCAGCCTCAGATGCTCACGCCTGCTCACCTCAGTTAATCCAGACAGAATCCATGCAAGCACCAACACCACCAGTGGGTTTATCTCAATGTCTGCTCCATGGACATCCTCATTCCCCATGGTGATAACACAGACAGACTAGAATTGAGAATCACAGCTTCTCTCTGACCACTGGGAATCTGATTCAAAAGAATTTTGAAATGTCCTTTATTGATTTTATTTTGGCCAGACAAAGAAAGCAATGGACTCAGGAAAATGAAACATTGTTCTTGTGCAAAGGAAGAGTCTTCACACTGATAATGTGTGTGTGTGTGACTTTATGACCTAGTTGGCACCAAAATGTAAAGAATTAAAAATCTCATTCTGGTTCTGATCTTAGGCAGAATAATTCCTCTGCAATTTGACACTTCTTTTCAAAGAAAAGTTTGCCTTCTCTTGGTTAAAAGGTATCTAGTGTTTATGCAAAGTCCCACAAGAAGCACATCTCCTCACTGAGAAAATAATCCACCAGAACCCTTGTTAATGTCACATCATACAAAATTTTACCTCTCATGAGATCTTAAGTGCTCAGCTCATTAGATGCTTCATTGAGAGCTAGGAAGCATTGCTAAGAAATAACTAAACTGAAAAAGGAAAAAATAAACCAACTTTCAGATTTCAGTTCAGCAAAGGCTTCCTCTTCCTCAAAAAATAAGTATGTGTTGAACTTAAAGAGCAGCATTTTCATTCATAATGATCAGCACTACATCACAGTGTTTGAAGTTTATCTCTGGGTTTTTCTGACAGCTTATTTTTCCATGGAATTTTACAGAGTAAAATTTTTCATATCATGTTGAGATTTAAACAAATAATTCCCTGAATGCTCTTTTTGTATGTCAGGGTTAAAAAAAAAAAAAAAAAAAAAAAAAAAATTGGAAGAAAAAAGGAATTATCTACCCCAAAAGCCACACTTTACAAAAATTCATTTTTTGCTGAGAAAGAAGATCTGCAACATTTCATTTTTCTGTGAAAGTCTTTTTGACAAGAACTTATCAATAAAATACTTTTGAGAAAAACAACTCCCCTCGAGCTCTCTTGTCAGAAAAGTTTTGTCAGATTTATTTTTTCTCTTTACTTTATTCTGTCACTGCTAAATACACATGATCTTCTCCTGGCTCACTGATTCCTGCTGTGTCCTGTTCTGTACTGCCACCATCCTCTTGTTTTCCTGGCTACACAGAAACATCTGCTTCCTTGCACTGTAGAAGACTGCTCTCTTCTCCTTCATCTCCCAGTGATCAGTCTTAAAAGCAGATTGATTTTTCCCATTTTTATTAAGCACCATCATTCTGAATCACTACTCCTGCTCTATAATGCAATCAGAACAGTAAGTTCTTTCCACCCAAAGCCCATTTGGCAAGTCATGCTATGGGAATAATGCCCAGTGGAAGGAACCTGCCTTTTGCCAGCTCCAGGTGTGACACATAATACCTGAGCCTTCACAGTTTGCCTTCAAAAAAACCTAGTTTTTGGAAGAAAGTTAGAGAAGCAAATGCTTTTCAGAAAAAGGAAGCAGCATGGCCTTGTAGAAAATACCCGTAAAGTGTAAAGTTTACATCAGGTAAGTTATTCATTATGTATTTTTAGGTCCTGTCTATCAATACGATTTTGATCTCACTGAACTTGATAACAACAAAAGCACAATCTTGGCAAAACATTACACACAATAGTTAGTGCTGTGCACAGCAAATAAGCTTGGCAGCTGCAGCTTTGTCAGAGTCACATGCCACCTAGACATGAGATATAGTATGAAATCCCACCACCACGTCTCCTCAGCTGAGACACTAACTTCCACATGCAAGGAGCCCTCTCCAAATAAGATTTCTCACTTCATCCATCCAGAGTGCTACAGAAATTGGTTGTATTTCTGAAACAACACACCAAGAAAAGGGAGGAGCACTCTTTCCTTCAGCTACATCCAGGGCAGATGAATAATATGGATGAAGCTTACAAGTCAGTCCAGTTCCAGGTAGACAGAAGTAACAGAAGAAAGCCTCATGTTGAGCCCTGCATGGTAAGCCCAAAACACAAAGAGCTATCATCTGATGGAATGACATGACAGAGATGCAGAAGGTGAATGTCTGATTCCACTCATTTTCTTCCTAATTTCTATACTCCTCTAAATTATCTGTAGTTTGGCTTTATGCCAAACTCTGTGTTTATCCTTCTCTGAAACAAAGTGACTGTGTTTAAGTATTTAATGGGAGCAATTCCTGTGTGGGTTACCTGTAGTCATCATGCAGGCAAACTGTCAAAATGTCGTAAGCTGCAGCAAAACTTCCTGTCCTGTCCTGCTCATCCCTTAACCCCTTCCAACCCCCACTGTATTTTGGATTTACAGGATCACAGAATCACAGAATTATCAATGCCAGAAAGGCCCTCTAGAGCTCACCCAGTCCAACTCTCCCACTAAAGCAGAATCACCAAGAGCACATTACAAAGAACTCCGTCCAGGAGGGGTTTTAATACCTTCAGAGAAGGGGACTCCACAACCTCCCTGAACAGCCTGTTCTGGTTCTTTGTCACTCTCATACTAAAAAAAAAATTATTATGTTTAAATGAAACTTCATATTTTCCAGATTGTGTCCACTACCCCTCATCCTGTCACTAGGAAGAGTCTGGCTCCATCTTCCTTGCACCCATGCTTTAGATACTTGTAGACATTGACAAGGTGTCCCCACAGCCTTCTTAAGACTAAAAAGTTCCAGCTCTCTTAACCTTTCCTCATAAGAGATGCTCCAATACACCACTCATCTTTGTTGCCCTCTGCTGCACTCTGTCCCTGCCTCTCTTGAGCTGGGGAGCCCAGAACTGGATGGAGTATTCCAGCTGTGCCTCATCAGAACAGAATAGAGGGGTAGAATGACCTTCCTTGACCTCTTGGCCACACACTTTTTAATGGAACCCAGGATTTCATTGGTCTTCCTGGCAATAAGGGCACACTATTGGTTCATGGATAATTTACTGTCAAACCATATTCTCCTCCAAGATGCTTTCCAGCAGGTCCACCTCTAACCTATATTGATGCTTGGGGCTCTTCCTACCCAGATGCAGGACGCTACACTTGCTCTTATTGAACCTCATCAGGTTCTTCCCTGCCCATCTCTCTAGCTTGTCCAGGTCACACTGTGTGGCAGCACAGCCCTCTGGGGCATCAGCCACGCCTCCCAGCATCATCAGCAAACCTGCTGAGATTACACTCTGTCCCCTCATCCAGGTCACTGATGAACAAGATTGGACTGCGTGTTGACCCCTGGAGGACTCCATTGGTTACAGACCTCCAACTCAACCTAGCTCTATTGATGACCACCCTCTGAGTTCTATCACACAGCCAGCTCTCAGTCCACCTCACTGTCCACTCATCTAGCCCACACTTGATGAATTTCCTAATGAGGATATTATGGAAGACAGTATCAAAAGCCTTGCTGAAAGCATGGTAGACAACATCCACTGCTCTCCTCTCATCTAGCCAGCAGCTAAGAATGCCCTAGAAGGCAATCAGGTTGGTCAAGCATGATTTCCCTTGGGTGAATCCATGCTGACTTCTAACAGTGGCATTCTTTGCCTTCGCATGTTTTGTGATGATGTCCAGAATTACTTTTTCCAACATCTTACCAGGCACAGGGGTGAGACTAACTGGCCTCTAGTTCTCTGTCTCCTCCATCTTGCCCTTTCTGACAAATGAAGTGAGTGAAATTAGCCCTTCTTCAGTCCTTAAGCACCTATCCTGTCCTCCATGACCTCTCAAAGATGATGGAGAGGGGCCTAGCAAAAGCATCTGCCATCTCTTTCAGATCTCATGCCCCCATTATTTATCTTGTATCTTCTCCCTTGAGTAACAGAACTGAAGATCTTATCTTTGTGTCTATAAAGACAATATTTCTTTGGTGATTATCTGGTTCAGAAAGGCTTCAAATTCTTCATAGAAATTCCTGCTATAATGGCAATTGATTTGGCTGAATGGTGTGGCATGAATTGTGCAAATTTTAGTCATGCAACCAGGTTCTACATAAGTATTTTCCAGGATTTTAGGAATAACAGCCAACTCTACACTGGGAAAAATCAAGAGTACTTGGAAAGGAACAGGTTTATTGCAAAAAATGCAAATGGGAGGAGAGGAGAGAGAATACCCCAGTTCTTCTCTGTGTGAAGTACCAGCAAGGCTCTACATTTCAGAATATGACTTCGTGGGATCTTTTTGGGATTGACTAAATAAAGGACAAGAATGAAATCTGGAGATAATGAACTTGAAAAATGTGACTAAAGCTTTGTGTACAGTGTTGACTTCTCATTGGGCAGTTAAGAAAATCACTGCAGGCAGAGGAAGCCTCCATCATGTCTGCTTCATGTATTTCTAACTGTCCTTCCTTAGTTTTCTTCTGGCAAATTTCCAGCCAGCACTTCTAATACTGTCAAGCTGTTTTTCATTTTCCTTGTCAAGTGTTTTAAATTTTAAGCTATCATAATTTAATTTGAAATTATCTTCAGACATTGCATGTGGGCTGTGAGTGAGAATAGTCTAGGGAAAAATGGTAATAGCAATTAACAGTAGGGGATGTTCTTTACAAAGTGTAGCTCTTTTTAGGAAGAATTGAAATAGTATTTTCTGTCAATACAATTCTCCTCTCCATAGGTAACACAAATAAAAGTATATATTAGGAGCAGCCATCTTAACAAATTAACAGTGATTAGACCTGCAAAAACTACTTTTCAAACTCTTTCTTTCTTCATCTCTGTAAATTTCCTCACAAGAATATGAATCTGATGGTTGCATATTTCTGAGAGATTCAGATACAGATTTCTGGGTTTGAAAAAATATATATGTGCATACACATTTTATAACACAACTATGTGAAATGAGGTGTTGGTCTCACATACACAACACATACCAGAGAATTTCATTGTTAAGATTGTTTCCTGTTGCTTAGATATTGAATAGAAGTATTCCATACCAAGGGATTTCACTGAGTGTGAATAATTTTGGAAAGTTTCATCTACTTCTCAAAAAGTGGTAACAGAAAAAGGAAGTGATTTGGCTAATTCTATTTTTCTAAAGAAAACCTCTCTGTGACTCATCTTTGAACAATGAACATGATCTCCTCATGCTTTCGAGCAAGGACACAAAAATTTGTAAGGGATTTAACTCTCCGGCCAGAATATGCTTCTATTGCCTACATACCTTTTAAAATAGCAGTTTCCACTTGTTCAGCAGAGAGATGCCCATCAGAGATAGAGTGTAGCTGCCTAATTCATGAATACTCCAATCTTTTTCAGTTTCTTCATAATCATATCTCCATGCTTCCAGAGTTATGTTGGATCCACTTTCAAACCTAATGCAAAAACAAGGAACTTGTCTTGTATCTTTGAATGACTACCCTGCCACCACGAAGGACTCAACCCATAAAAGTGAGGAACAGTCTAACTTTGATTCAGTCAACAATATCTGGACCTGCATGAAAATATATAAGAAAAAGAACAAACTGAGATAAATGGCTGGAAAGAAAAGGAGTCCAAGATTGAGGAAGAAGCTGAACCAGACAGATCAGGCTATATTTTGGGCTGATTAGGGACAGAAAAGCCAATTCTCAGGCAAAAACTGTGGACTGTAAAAGCTTTCTCAGACCTTTGCAAAACATTGATTAAAGAAAGTCAAGGTGCTTGTGTGAAAAAGAGATATGGGACCCAACTAAATTGCTCAGCTGATGCTAAATATGACATTATCTGTCAATAATTAGCATTATATGTTTGCACACCTATGTCTAACCATGAGTAGGCAAAAATAAATCCAAAGGTGGAATTTTGGTGCAATTGAGAGCCATTGTAGATTTGCCTTGAATTTCAGTTGGCTGAGGGCTTCACAGCATCCTGATGAGTAGCTTATTATGGAGTTAATGTTAATCCATTCTTCACAGGCTTTGTGCTGCGAGCTGCCATCATTCCATTAGTCTTCCAGGAGTGTGGCAGGATTTAGTGTACTTGCAAAATTCATAACAGCACAACAAATCTGTTATGTTAAACAGTCATCAGCAATCTATCAAGTTCTGAGAAAATAGGGACACATCCACCTGCCTCTAGAAACAACTTATAAAGCATAAGGAAGAGAGATGAATGAATGGTGTTCAGACACCAAACAAAAATCAGTTACAATTGGTACCTCTCTAGCAAACAAAAGGCTCCTCATTAGGCATCTTGCACTCAATCAGGGAAAAGAAAATGGAACAACCTTCAGTGCAACTTGGAATCATTTTTGGTGTACACATGGCACACTACCTAAAAATGAAGCAAGAGTTTTTCATCCCATCAACAAACAACTTGAAACACTCTAAATGCAAATGTAGATATTAAAAAAAAAAAAAAAAAAAAAAAAAGAGAAAAAGAAAAAGAAAAAGAAAAAAAAAGAAAAATAAAAGTTCCTATTGTAATTATTAGGTAACCCTTCAAGCTCTTCAGAACTTTGCAGAGAAAAAGCAAATAGAGCCTGGCAACTGTCTTGTAAAGGCTACTGGCTGGAAAAGACCAAAAATTGTTGGTTGATATACTGGGTTGACTTTGACATTTCATACTTTAAAAACAGCAAGAATGTCAGTCATCTAGGTACATATACTTCCGACTGAAACAGGACACTAGAAGGAAGGGAAAAACTAGTTTGGACAGCAACACTGTGGGAAAACTTTTTTTTTCCTGATATTCCAATAAATTCTGGATTCCTTTCAGTCTTTTGTCAGATGAATGGGGCTTTCTTAGTCACCTTCAGTGGTATTTAAGTTGTCTGTTACTCAGTCTGGGCTGCTAAAGGGCAGCCTGAAAAATGAAAGGATAGGCAGAGTTTTCTTCAGAGCATTCATTTTATCTGGAATTGGAGATAGCCCCATCTCTAGCACTGTATTCCTTCCTGCTGCAGCTGCAGTCAGTGTCTGCTGGGTCCAGTCCCATCCAGACTGACCAAGTCAGAGGAATCTTATTTTGTACTGAAGATCAACATTTGAAAATCCCATCTGCCTTCCTTCAGCTCTACCTAATAAATAGGCATCAAAGGTAGAAGCACACATGTGGTTCTCAGTGTGTGTCTGATACCTTCAAGGTGTGTGAGCTCCAGGCAGCTGTCAGAGATGGTGCAACTGAGCTGCATCTTACAGCAGGGAGAGGGAAGAGAAGTCACAAAAACTGATGAAAACAAAGTGACATCTTGAGTGGATCATTGGACAGGCCTCTCCAGCCTCCTTCCCAGCAGCTGCAACATTAATGAAATCTGGTTTCCAGCAGCCTTTGCAGGTTTTATGTATGATAATGGATTTGGTCACCCTTTCTCAACAGGGGCAATGATTTATATCCTGTTTCAATTGGATGCAATCATTGCTCAGGTTATCTTCTCACCCATTGTCAGCAACCACACTACTTTTTCCAGGTCCAACTTCTGCTCATAAGAAATGTGGAGCTGAAAGAAAGGCTACAGTTCTACTTTCTACCCTCATTTTTGTGTGACATCCAGCAGCTATGGGTATATTTTGCCTTTGGCTGGGGCAAAACAGAATTAAATAAGATAAAGAATCAGTAAAGAGTATCTTTGGTGGATTCCATCCCTATATCATAAGGGAAATAGCAAGGTACCCATTGCAGAAATTGTGAAAGACCAAGTATACTCAAATCTTGCTGGAATCAATGCGTTTTGATTCAAGTCTATCAGAAAATGGCTTGTAGAGCACATAGTTAATGTAGCACTTTCAAGATGCCATTAGTGTTCAGATATATTATTAATTACACTAAAAAGAGAGAAAAAGACACAGCAGATACCAATTACGATAGCACAAGCTGTAAATAGCCTGCCTTTTCAATTTTTCAGGTCTTCTAGATTTGAATATATTAATGTTTAATTTAATATATATTAATTTCCTATCAAACTTCAAAGTGAACTCTCTTATCAAACACATTTTATGTGTATTGCATAGGTGATGCTAAATGTCCTGGGGATATAAATAGAACTCCATTTGTATTTCTAGATCTGTCCCATTTTTAGTAATGTATGATAACTTTATTTAAAGATGATGTACAATATATATGTACAGGTCT
Source organism: Calypte anna (assembly GCF_003957555.1). Classification (NCBI taxonomy): domain Eukaryota; kingdom Metazoa; phylum Chordata; class Aves; order Apodiformes; family Trochilidae; genus Calypte; species Calypte anna. The sequence goes on along the minus strand of NC_044274.1, from coordinate 63,430,694 downwards.
GACAAAAAAGAATTAACTAGCACTCTATCCTTTTTATTGAGGGGTACATTTGAGGGCACATTTATTGAGGGCACATTTATAGAGGGAACATTTTCATTAAAGTCAACTGGAAATGTGCTACAGACTTCTTTGGGAGACGAATGGAAATAAATTAGAGTTCTACAAAGGTAGTTCCTATATGCCTAATACATTTCAGATAACATTAACTTCTACAGAGATTTTTGGCCAAAGATATTTTGGGACCAAGATGATCATGTAATTCTTCTGGGTTCTCTGTAATGAAAGTACAAAGATAAATACAGTATCTCACCAAGAAGACAAAGGCAAGAGGAAGGGACTGGCTGATGAGTATTTCTACAGGAGTGTCTTCCCCTAATCTCCTTTAGAGGATGCAGGGGATTTTCAGGGAAAGAGTTTACAAGTTTTCTTACAAGTTTTCTTTCTTCACTGAAGTGAAGGATGAGAGGAAACAAAAGATCACCACTTTAACATAGCACACCCTATTGTGTAGCTTCCTGTATTTCCACATTATCTATGCTCACTTGGACAGCAGAATATCCCTAATTTTAACAGCTCATATAAGTTCATCTACTGTATTGTATCTGTATCAAACAGATCTCTGAAAAGGAGGTGATGATTAAAAGGCTGAGGCTACTTCCATAAGAAAAAGTTGCATTGAATGTGTGTATACACGTATAACCATACTAATATTTATATAAACATATGAATTGTGCTTATTCCCCATAAGCCATAGTAATACTATTTTTAAAAGGTCAGGTTTCTTGCATAATTCAAAGGTTTAAAACCTGGCTACTGTAATCCACACCAATGTGATTCATTGTAAATGCTGAATATTACCTGGAGCACAGTTAGCCTCCACTCTGCATGCATATTACCCACAGTTCACATAATACCATGAACGATGCTCTTCATTTTATCTTAACTTATAAGGAAGAAACTTTTTACAATGAGAATGTCAAAACATTGGCCCAGGTTGCCCAGAGAGGGGGTAGAAACGTGTCACAATTTAACAGTTTTATTTAAGTAACAATTTAAATTTAGCTGGCAATTAATTGCATGACAGATTTTCTGTACTAATTGCCCTCCCCTTCCATATAAAGAAAGGGGAGAGGGTAAGGGAGAGAGACTTTACTCTCTTTACTCCTTTTCTCTTTCTGGAGCATAAGATGTTTCTCACTACTGAGCAGTGGTCTTGCAATGGTTCTGCAGACCATTCTCCAGCCTTAACTATAAGCATGGAGTATTATCAGTCCTAGAAGCAGACACTGACTGAGAAACTTGCTGTTAATTTCAGTAAGTGCAGCTCCTTATGAGAGACTTAGCTGAAAGCAAAATTACATGACAGAAAATTTGCTCAACCCTGGCCTAAGCTAGGGTAAAGTCCCATGCCTGCAAAAATTCAAGGTTAGTTTAGACAGGGCTATGAGCAATTTGATCTGTTGATGTCAGTGCAGGGAAGTTGGTCCAGATGACCTATAATTGTCCCTTCCAACCCAAACAAGTCTATGATTCTGTGATAGTGTAAAAGATTCAGCTGTTTCAGGATTTCTTAGAAACTTAATGTCAAGCTTTCACCAGATGATCTTTGCAATTAAAGCACTCTTCACTCAGCAGTTCTGATCAATATCTCTATCATGGATTCAAACAGTCAACCCCAATTTTTTAATGTTTAAATGCTGTTTTCAAGCTTCCACAGGTAGAATAAGGAACAACTTTATGAACAAACTAGTTTTAAAACTTCTTAAATCAGAAAACCCTTTTCTGAGTCAAAACTCAGCACTTATGAAGTCAAGTAAAATATCCACAGATATATTTGAGTTGTGTCTGGTGGTTATTCAAGCATGCTGAGATCTGACAATCTGCTGAAATCATCAGACTGTAGATCCTACCTCTGGCAGAGTGTAGAAAAGGAATGAATGGGTTCTTTGGAACAGAATCTGCAGGCTGTTATTCTAATAATGAATCAGCCCAGGAACAACCCATCTCCACTTGAAACAGCTTGGGTGTTTGCTTTGCAGCACTGAAGACCAGAAAGGAGAGTGACTCAGGCTGTTCTTCTGCAAGGGGAAGGTACTGAAGGGGAACAGGGGACCTGGCAGAGCAGTCACAGCAGTACTGGAAATCTGGATGAGTAACAGAAGTTGCTTAACTTAGCTAGAGGGAGGCACAGACTGAGGGCACGGAGGCTGACTTGCAGATTTCCTGATTGAGCAAATTAGAAAAGGAACCATGGTCAGGGCTGAAGTTGAGGAAAGTCCTAGAAAAAGTTCTTAGCCAGCTTTTCCATATATACATCAACAGGAAAAGTCTGGACTTGACTATTTGATAGAGGAGGTTACACAGAAAACAAGGTGTTTTTGAAATGTAAAACTCAGGAGGCAAATACTGCAACTACAATGTAAAAAAACCACAATGTAGAGAGAAAGGTCAGAAAACTAAAGAGAAAAATTTGAACATGCATCTTATGAATCAGTGTCTGTATATAGGATAGGATTGTGTTAAAATACATTTCTGCTTTGTTGCAGTACTATTCACATATTTTTTCCATGGTTTTGTGGCATCTGCTCAGCAGAATTTAAATAGAACTTTAAAACTGCACAGGTTTTCTTGAAAACCCTACAGATACAATACCTTTTAAATGGGTGAGACAGAGTGAAAAATTAGGATTTCAAAGAGATTTTTATTTCGTATACAGTCTTGCTTTTGCTAGCAGCAGGGGAGACTATCAAAAGGTGCCTAAAGCAGAACTCCCATCACACTCTGATGGGAATTGAACATTCAAATCATGGCATAGCTTTGAAAGCTATGCCAGAGACTGTCAGCTTCACACATCCTATTACACTTCCCTACCACATTAAGTTACTGTGGATAAAACATGACATTTATTTATTTATTTATTTATTTATTTATTTTTGTTTCTCCTCTTCTTTGGAACAGGTTAAAAAAAAAGTTTAAAAAAACCCAAACAAAACAGAATTTTTTCCCCTTTTAGGCTGGATTTATTAATTCATCATCTGAAACCCAAACCCTTTCAATTCCATTACAATTTCATTCATTCGTGAAAATATTAGTTTTGGTCGGAAAAATAAATAATCACTCTTCATCAAAAAAGAAAATATTCTGTCAGCTCTGCTTAGTAACTAGTCTAGTCATCTAGATGCTATTTTCCACCTCTCTAAGTCATAAATAAAAAATTAAACCCAGACTTAGGGGCGGCTACAGATATCCAAGAAGTTTTGATCATATGACAAGTAATCATTCAGTTTTAGGAAATCTTCACAAATATTGTACTATTTTTTATCCTGACTGTTTTGTTTGGTTTTGTTTCGTTATTCAAAAAGAAGGATTTCTGTTTGAACTATCAGAAAGGCCCTTGTCACCATGTTAGAAGACAGCCAAAAAGAAACATCACTTTCTCTTTCATCAAAGTAGTTTCATTAATTTTTAGATACATAACTATGTATTTAGTAGAACATAGATTACAACCCCTGTACCTTATCCTAGGCCCTTACTCTAATTCAGTTGATAAAATTATAAGTCTTATAAGTGAGTGGTTTCAATAGCAAGGAGCCGCGCATCAAAAATCACCTGCAGTTTGAAACTTGAAGATTATCCTGAGACAGGAAAAAAACAATGTCTTTATAATGTCTCTCACAGCGTATCTCATAGGAAGAGACAGATTTAAATTTTCTTCACAAAGGGAAAGATTTTACCTCAGAACTTCTCAGATCATGAGCACTGAAGTCAGAGCATTCTCAAATCCTAGAAGAGCCTCTTGGTTAGAAGTGGTAAATGGACCTGTATTACTTTTCTGAGCTCAAATTATTTGATGAGCCTGACTTGGGTAGAGAATACTTACAGGACAATGAACATTTCATCCTTTTTACTAGATAAATAATTGCCAATTTTTCAGACGAATTTAAATTAATTCCCATGTCTTTTCATCCACATTCTTTTCTGAAACTATCACTAACAGCTGCACAGGATAACCTTGTCTTAAGAGTCTGCTATGATAGATGAACAACTGCAGTCATAGACTAAATTAACTTAATGGGCTTTAGTATAGAGAGAGTTATAATTTGTGGATAGGTGTATTTAGGGACAAGAGATAGTAATGACTGAAGCCTGACACAAATTATATGCAATAAGGGATGCAATGTCCTGGTTTGGGCCAGTATTGAGAGAATTTTCTGTCTTGTAATTTTGCTTGAAGCTAAGTAAGTCTGGTAAGTAGCTGCACTTACTGAAATTAACAGCAAATTCCTCAGTCAGTGTCTGCTTCTAGGACTGATAAAGATGTCTGTAGTTACTATTAGAGAACATTCCAGAACCAAGGCCACTGCTCAGTTATGAGGAACATCTTTTGCTCCAGAAAGAGAAAGAGAGTAAAAGGGTCACATCTGCAACCCTCCTTTAGGGAGGAGCAGAGAAGACAGGTGACCAAAATTTACCAGAGTATTCCATCTCATATGTGTCATACTCAGTGTATAAATTTGAAGGATCACAAGAGTCAAGTCCTTTTGCCTTCATCCTTCACTCTTCCCTTTGTCCCTTCTTCAATTGTTCTTGTTCATTTCAGCATCCTGGCAGGATTCCATCCATTCATCTGCCTGTAGTCCTGATCTGTGCCAGCCTGAATCCATGTGTTCCTGCCTCCAGCTCCCGACTGCTGCTGACTCCAGGAGTCCAGCCTGGACTTTCCCAGGGATGCCCTGCAGCCTCGGTGGTGACTTGAGAGTTACTGGGAGAAAAAAGGGAGCAATGTGGTGTCATTTTCCTGTATATTTGTATATATTTATTATTAAAAATTATTATTATATTAATTATTAATAGTTTTCTTTTTTTTAACATTGCTGTTTCATTAAAGCTGTGTAGTTTAGTTTCCAGCCTGTAAGTCTCTCTGCCTTACTCTCTCTCCTTTCCTTTTCAGGGAGAGGGATTAATAGAGAGTCCAGTGTTAAACTCTAAGAGCCAACAAAGAATATGTATCAGAAAAACACATAAACTCATGTTTATTTTGCTTTAAAGTAGTAAAATAGAGAGCACGTATTTTGGATTAAATTAATTCAAAGTGTCCAGCTTAGTACACTTGCTGCCTCATCATTATTTACAGAGTGGTGTTAGCACTAACTTCTAATTGGCACTGACAACATTAGTAACTCATCCCTGTCTACTGTGGTCATTTATAATGTGCAAATATTCACTTTCAATAAGCCATATGGCTCACTTACAGAAAAGGATGCAACACAATAAAAAAGCAAATAAAAAAAAAGAATATAAGGAATGAAAACCTCAATTGGCATCATTACTTGAGTCACACACAAATCAAAGAGAATTCTTTAGAAATGCTAAATAGCTGATTTTCATCAGTAGTTCACCTCATGTGAACTCATGTAGTGAAAATGGGGCAACCGGGTGTCACTAATTGCCAGGTAGTGGGCATGAGCTTGTGTTAAACCCACCTGTGCCTGATTAAGGCGGGCCCCAACTGCACATGAGCAGGATTAGGGGGCCAATAAAAGGTGAGGCCTGGAGCACAATCTCAGCTCACTCCTGAGCAAGCCAGCAGAGAGGCTAGCTGATTCTGGAGCAATAGCACTGAGCCAGGCCAGTCAACCCTGAGGGCAATAGGCTCAGAGTACTATTTGTGAGTTTCTGCTGGAACACCTGGTTGGTGCGCTGTGCCCTAGGAGAGGTTCATCTTGCAACAACTTCATATTATAGGAAAACCAGGTTGGTTTGATTCAAAGCAAAACAGTTCTCGTACTACTGTTATGCACTAACTTACACTACAGGAATCCAGAAGAACACTAAATGAATACTCTGTATTTCTTTCAGGATAACTGCATTGTAGTTGCCTGCAACAGTACTTCTCTGTACCAGCACAGATTTCTATAGCCTTTTTTGTATCACTGGGGACACAAATTAATTAGAGATTTACAATCTCTTTGGTGAGCAAATCACAGGTACAGAGTACACAGAGTATAATTTCTTCTATTTGCTTTTGTGTCTTACATCACTGTGAGAGCTGGGCCAGACCTATGGAAACATCTTCATTCTACTCAAGGGCTCTGCTTTATTTTGGCTGGATGAGAGCAGTGAGAATGACCATTTTCTCTACAGGGCATGAATTCTCTCTATCCTAATTTTACAGCATTCAGCCTTTAAGTCCAAACTGTTCTGGGTCTCTGTGTATTTCCAGCTTGTGCATATGAAGACACACCACTACAATAATAATGAAATTTTGAGCTGTCAAAATAAAGAGCTTTTCCAATTTGGTTATACTGCTTGGAATGAATTATAAAAATTGCCTTTTACATATTTCCACAGAAAAAAAGATAACAAAGAGAACATTTGCCAGAAACAGCAATTCTCAATACCATTTTTATATAATGACATAAAAACACCATATATGTTTCCTTGTACCAGAAATAGAGAAATAACTTCTATACCAAAATATAATTCTCAGCCACATTGTCTAAAGAGTGTCTCTTCTGAATAAAAAGTGTTTGCTGGTTGACATACACCCACAGAAACAGTCTTACCAGTTTCTCTTATTTTTGCCTAATCATACTGATGAAAAGCAACCAAAGAAGAGTCCTTGATGCTTTGTGAAAGTGATAAAATGACAACTGTGAGGATTACATTTTACATTAAAAAAAACAGCATTGCAAATCAGCTCTGTAAGTCCTACTTTTTGGTAGCCTTATTTAAAAAAATAAAAATTTTAGAAACCTGAAAAAAGAAAACCAAAAAACAAAAAAGCAAACCCACCAAAGAACGTTATGTTGTTTTATTTTTAGGTGCATTTCTGTTGTTCCAATTTTTTGTATTATCCTTTTAGAAAACTGAAATACTCTTTTCCCCTAAGCACGTTGTCACTTCAGGTGGCTGCTTGGTTTTTTAGCTCATGTTCAGAAAGAGCTGAAATCTGCACAGCTGGTTTTGCTGAAGAGGAACTGCGGTCTCACACAGCAGTTTGGTCAGTGCCCAGGACCACAAAAGGCCAGGGATGGAGCCTGAGATCAGGTGTGAGCTGGACACTGGATGCCTCTAGTGTTGCAGCAGGGTCTGACAGGCAGCAGGGTATCAGCTGCTCTTCTGGAACAGAACAATCCCCAGGGCACAATCTCTTTCCTTTAAAAGAGATTAATCTACACAAAAAAACCATGTTTGTAATTTATTTTGTCGTTTCACTGTTACCCACTTCTTCTACTTGAGTCTTTTTTATTTAGTCTCAAGATTCAGTGACACCAGTAAGTTTCTGTCTTCTAGGGTACTGTATGGAGATAAGAACTTCATAATTTTCCTGGTGTTCTGGAAACCATTGTTGCAAAACTTTACATAGTTTCTAGAATTATAGATTCATAGAATCTTTTTAGATGGGAAAGACCTCTAAGGTCATCAGATCAAATTGTTAAGCACTGCCAGGTCCACAACTAAACCATATCCCTCAGAACCACATTTACATGTCTTTTAATTACCTCCAGGGATGGTGACTCTATCAGTTCCCTGGGCAGCCTGTTCCAGTGCCTGAACTTGTGTCATTGTCACATAAGGAGTGAACATGAATGTCCACACTGTGCCACTGAGGTTAGGAAACTGCAGGCAACATTACTACCCTGGACTGTAGAAGGGATAATTTTCCCTCTTCGAAGATCTACTTGGAGATGTCCTGGGGGATAAGGGCTGTGGAAGGTAGGGGCGCCCAAGAGAGTTGGTAAATATTGAAGTGCTACCTGTCCCAAGAAAGGCAGGAGACCGTCATGGATAATCAAGGAGCTCCTGGAAGAACTTAAATAGAAAAGGGAAGTTCACGATAAGTTGAAAAAAGGTCTATTCAGTTGGGCAGATTATAGAAACATGGTTAGAATGTGTAGACATGCAACAAGGAAGGCCAAGGCTCTTCTTAAACTAAACCTTGCTAAAGAAGTGAAAGAAAACAAGAACAGCTTCTTTAAATATATCAATAGCAAAAGGAAGAATTGGGAAAAAGTGAGTTAAATGAAGTAGGAGACGTTGTGTCAGCTGATGCAGAGATGGCAGAATTGCTGAATGCCTTCTTTACCTCACTCTTAACAAATAAGACCAACCCTTAAGAATCTGGAAGTACAGGAGCATAACTGGAGGAGGATGATTTTCAACTGGTCAGTGATGATTGGGTTAGAGATTACCTGGATAAGCTGAATATATCCCCTGATATATATCAGGGGAATATATGAATATATCATATCCCCTGAATATGCACAGATCCATTGGCACATGACCCCAACAGGGTTCATCCATGAGTGCTGAGAGAGATGGCTAATGTTGTTACAGAACCACTCTCCACCATTTTCGAAAAATCATGGAGAACAGAAGAGGTTCCTGAGGACTGAAAGGAAGCCAGTGTCACTCCACTCTTCAAAAAGGGTCAGAAGGAAGACCCAGGCAATCAAAGACTGAGATCAGTCAGCCTCATCTCCATGCTTGAAAAGGTGATGAGGCAGCTCATTCTGGAGACCATCTCTAAACACTTTGATGAAAGAAAGCTTCAGAAAGAAGGAGTAGCCAGAATGGATGCTGACCATGCATAACTACTCTGATAGCCTTTTATGATGGCATAACCAGATGGTTAGATGAGGGGAGGGCAATTGATGTCATATACCGTGACTTCAGCAAGGCTTTCAACACTGTCCCTCATGATGTCCTCAAAAGCAAACTTGAGAAGGGGGTGTTGGACAATTGGTTAGTAAAATGGATTAGGAACTGGTTGAAAGAGAAGGCTCAGAGAGCTGTAGTCAGTGGGGCTGAGGCAGGCTAGAGATCTGTAACCAAGGTTGTTCTTCATGGGTTGGTGCTGAGTCCAGCCTTATTCAATTTTTTTGTCAGTGACCTGGGTGAGGGGATAGAATGTACACTCAGCAAGTTCACTGATGATACAAAACTATGAAGGGTTCAGAATCAGAATCACAGGATCATCTGGGTTGGAAAGGACCTCTGAGATCATCAAGTCCAACCCTTAATCCACTGCCACTGTGGTTACCAGACCATGGCACTGAGTGCCACATCCGTCTCTTTTTAAAAACCTCCAAGGACGGAGAATTCACCACCTCCCTGGGCAGCCCATTCCAATGCCTGATCACCCTCTCTGTAAAGAATTTCTTCCTGATATCTAACCTAAAGCTTCCCTGGCAGAGCTTAGGTCCATGCCCTCTTGTCTTACTGGTAGCTCCTTGGGAGAAGAGACCAACTCTCCCCTTCCCCCCCCCCCCCCCAGGCTACAACCTCCTTTCAGGTCAGGCTGACAGGCCTGGGGTTTCCTGGGTCCTCCTTTCATCCCTTTTTGTGGATTGCTGTGACATTTGCCAACTTCCAATCATCTGAGACCTCCCCAGTGAGCTAGAACTATTGATAAATGACGGAGAGCAGCTTGGCAAGCTCTTCTCCAGCTCTGTCATCACCCTGGGGGTGATCCTGTCTGTCCCATAGACTTGTGAGTATTCAAGTGGCTCAGCAAAGAGTGACAGGCCAGAGGGTTGTGCTGCTATCCAGTGTCTCCTGGACAGGTTGGAGAGATGTGCAGGGAGAAACTAGGTGAAGTTCAATAAGGGAAAGTGTAGGGAACTCCATCTGGGAAGGAACAACCCCTTGCACTAGTAGAGGTTATGGGCTGACCTGCTGGAAAACAGCTCTGGGGGACAAGACCTGGGAGTCATGGTGGGACAACAGGCTCACCATAAGCCAACAACGTGCCTTGGCAGCCAAGAGGTCCAATGCCCTCCTAGGGTGCATTAAGAAGCACATGGCCAACAGATCAAGGGAGGTTATTCTCCCTCTCTACTATGCTCTAATCAGGCCTCACCTGGAGTATTGTTCACGGTTCCGAGCTCCCCAGTTCAAGAAGGACAAAGTACTACTGGAGAGAATCCAGCACAGGGCCACCAACATGATTAAGGGACTGGAGCATCTGCCCTATGAGGAAAGACTAAGAGAGCCCGGGTTGTTTAGCTTAGAGAAAAGGAGGATGAGGGGGGATCTTATCAATGTTTATAAATATCAAGAGGATGAGTCTGGACTCTTCTCTGTGGTGTCCAGTGACAGAACAAGGGGTAATGGACACAAGTGGAACAAAAGAGATTTAAATTAAATATGAGAAAGTACTTCTTTCCACTGATAACCTAGCACTGTAAATAGATTGCCCAGGGAGGCTGTGGAGTCTCCATCTCTAGAGACATTCAAAAGCTGCCCAGATGTGTTCCTCTCCAATCAACTCTTGGGCATCCTGCTCTAACAGGGAGGTTGGACTAGATGATCCTCAGAGGTGTCTTATAACCCCTTACTATTCTGTGATTCTGTGATTTTGTGATGCTAAACTGTATCAAGTTATGATGAAAATAATTTTTCTTAGCTGCAAAGGAAACAAAAACAGCAACCCCAAATTTAGAAATTTTATTTCCCTTAAATTTGCAGCACTACTACTGGGAAAATTCAGAGCTATCAAGACCAACCTTTTCCAAAGCAAGAAAATTGGCAGGAAAAACTATGAGTTTTTTCAATCAGTTCATTTAGCTCTGAACACATTATGTTTCATTTATGAAATAAGAAATTCTAGTTAGGGCTAAAACTCCTGCAAGTATAACAATATGTTGCTTAATAGCAGTAAATTATTTGCTTATGCTCAGCTGCACATCCATTTGCAGGAACTTACTATACCACTTACTATACTGGGAAACTAACTGGCAGGTCTTCTTAACATTGCGGGTACCATATAAAAAACAGACCACCAAAGCATGAAAACAAAGAAAAAAATCAGCCATAGGTTTGGCTTTGTAGCATTTTTACACAAATTTAGGAAGGATTTGATATTGAATGGTGGGTTACCCCCACAAGAGTGTAAACTGCTTTTTTTGGGTTTCTCAGATGGGAGTGTTGGTTTCACAGCACATGGGGCATGGGACAGAGTGCCATGCAATTTGCATAGTAGTGTATAGTCTGCATCTGAACTCAATTGATATGATTGCCTAAAACATCACCAGATCAAGAGTACTGTATAATCTCAAATTAAGAATCTTTCAAGCCTAACAGCACAGAACAAATGATCACAGTGATAAAGATATAAATCCTTGCCTATTCTTCAGTTTCAGCTATCAGAATATTTTGTGGACAGATAATTTTCTCCACAGAAAGAAAATCTCATGCTTGGATGACCTACCTGTATAGTAGAAGAAAGAAGAGGTTTTTTCCCCTCCTTTTGCAAGAGGTTCCTGGAAGCATCCCAACCCATGCCCTCACCCCCACTCAAGGTCATTGCTGATAACTTTCTGTAAAGGGCGATTTGCTTACAAGTTCTTCAGGAACTTGGGGAAAATGCCATTGATTTTTCCTACTCTGTAGGCAACCAGTTAATTTTTTTTTTTAACCCCAAGAGATGCCATAGAGACAAAGGTAAGAAATAACATGTTAGAAAAGAACACCAAACTTATTCACTCTCTGGCTCAATGGTGGCTCTTCAGTTGCCACAACAGTGACTGTAATCAACTGATAAACACTTGACACCTTCTGGGAAATCTGGTCATGGATTTGAAACAATTTTTTGCAATGTTTTCCCTTTCACCTATCATAACAAATGGAAGGGCAATCAGCAAAACAGCAGAGTAAGGAAACAAATACTGACCAGGTCCAGGTAAAAAGAAAATTAACTTTCATATGCCATAGACACTGCAAATACAGGGAGATGGCTTGCCAGTCGCAACAGCAACAAATATTTGATCATTGTAGGATATGTAATGCAAGAAAAATCATCCTAAAAAGGATGTCTCTATTGCTCACTGAGCCAGTAGCTCACTGTTACCTCTGCTATGAATATCTATAACAGTTTTGAGAGAGTGGCTTGTAGGAAGCACGGTCAAAGAAAATGTTTGAAGCACAATGCAGTGACAGGAGCAGTAAGAACTCTTACCAAACTGTTATTCCCAGGCAGAGGATGCTAATCCCAAATCTTTCTATCCCAAGTTTGCTGCAAAATAATACTTCTACAAGCTGGATAAAGAAGGAATGATGTGCAGACCAAAAAAAGATATTACATTCTCCAGACTGATAGGCTGCAGAGCTGGACATAATTTTTCCATAGACAGAATATACTCCAGAAGTAAATTATCCTCTTAAAAATGTGTGTGCGTGCACACACACGCACACACACACAAGTGTCTGTGCATACCCACCAAAAATACCACTGAGACAGGCAGGCTTCCCACAGTTCAGGGCAGACAAACATTTCAGTGTGAGCTCATCCAACTTCTAGCAGAGGGCAGCACTCACTTAACATCTTGGGAATGTTGTTTTTCATCAGTTAGAGAGGAAGGAACCCATAAATAACGAAGACCTCATCACCTTATCTACACTTTTCTACAGCTGACACTGGAACGGGTGGGAATGCTGTAAGTGGGTTGATTCTTCACTGCATTCAAGGGCTCTTGAGTCCTAACATTATTGTGGCAGTCAGGCTTTTTCTCAATACATATTACAAGTGCATTTACAAAAGCAAAACGACAATCAAAAGTCACAGAGAAGTCTCTCTTCTATGAAGTGTTATTCTCTGACCTAAATCAGTATTTGCCTTTGAATCGGTTTATGTTACTCCCTATTTAGCAGATTGATTGCTGCTATGGTAACCACACATCCTGCTGTACAAATGTAAGTACTAGTTCTTGATGTACTCCATACTTACCTTCTCACATCAAATGCACTCTGTGCCAGTTCAGAATTTTAAAATATCTGAGCAATTAATTTGCTTTGAAATTAATGTTGTTGAGGTTGTTCTGCAAAGACAGAATAAGGCTGAAGGTGTACAGAAAATTTTGCATTCATCCCACTAACAGCAAGGTCTAAGGGCAGTGCCAGGAACCAACCTCCCTATATCAATTTTTCTTATCTAGGGGTGGCAAAATATCAGCCCAATCTCTAGCCTGGAGTACAGTTAAGAGAACCGAGAAAAGACACTCCTGTGGCTTTAAGAAGTTCCTTGACCATCAATCTCTCAGATGGAAGAGGAGAAATGGGATACCAAGGATCAGACTTCTAACTATCTGTACATGGCTACTACTGGTTCAGATTGCTATCCATGTATAAAATTGGTGACAAAGCCCAGAAGGGGCTGTTATCATCCTCGGAAACATTTAATGCTGCTATTGAAGGTCAAATGGAAGAGGTTTGTGCTCTTCTGTCAAAAAATTGTCATTGTTCATATCACTACAGATAAATGGAAAGAATCTGGTCAGAATAGGCCAAACTCAAAAACAAAACCTTCAGATATTCCCTTGCCAGGACCCTTGCTTTCATCTATGTATTTCAATAGCACTCCACATGACTGGTACAAATTGATGCTCGTGGGAGACAGAGAGTTCTTCCATGCTTGTTTTACATGGTTTTTATAACCATTCATCTCTACTGCATGTTCTGGACAGGTAGTCAGACTTTTATTGGCAGAGAAGACAAAAAATCCTGTAGAATTTCAGTATCAACAGAACTAAAAGAGGTGTCTGAAAATTACCTGTTGGACAGTAGAGATTTCACATGAAGAATCATTCTCTTTGTATCTTTCAAGCCTCCTTCCTCCACAGCTTTTAAGTGGGAAAGGTACTTTTCATTGTACTAAGCTACCAAAGCTTCTATAAACAACTACCAAAACAACTACTTTGTATTGTATTGTATCCCCTATGTAGAGGGATTTTCCACAAAGGCAGAAAGACATCCTTTTCATCCTATTCTCAGCTGTTCTGAAGAGTCACTGCTTTCTTATGCAAAAAAGTGACAAAAGCTTGCTATTCTGCACAGGACTTCAATATATGGGGTTTTGTTCTTGAGGTGCAAGAAAACACATCCCCAAGTCATCAAGCAGAAGGGATTGGGACCCCAGTAATAAGACATAAATTCAAGGTCCTGGCCTTGTTGAATCTCATACAATTGGCCTTGGCCCATTGGTCCAGCCTGTCCAAGTCCCTCTAAAGAGTCTTCCTACCCCCATATGTATCAACATTCCTTCTCAACTTAGTTCTGTTTGAAAACTTACACAAGACCGGTCATATAATTTTCTCTTCAACCTAAAACGCCTGGAACACATGATCATTCTGCAGAAGGGGACCTTTTAGTTATTGAGGAAGTCATTATAAGATACAGGACAAAGCACAAAACTGATTTTCAGGCTGATGTAGTGCAGCAGCAAATTTTTCAGATGGAGAGAAACGTGGTGAGACAGAGAGTGGGAGGTCAAGGTGTGAAAGGAGCAAGAAGTGCAAACAACCTGTTAAACATAATGTACTGAGAGAAAAGCAGAAAAAAATGAGTGTCAGGTAGGAGGATTCAAAGTAAGTAGGGCAATGGGTAAAGATGATTACAGACATTTCAGCCTAAAATTATATCAGAGGTGGTGGTAGTGGAGGAAGTAGGACAGGAAGCTGTTTCAGTAATGGAGACGAAAATGGCACAGAATGAACATTTTTACACTGATCAGAAAAGGAAGAAAAATCTCAATAAAGTAACTATGAGGAGACAAATATTCAATGCCTGGGCTCACCACTGTTGGGCCTTTATACCAATGTTGGGAAGAGAGAAATGCAATCTATACTGAAAGATGCATTTAGCAATGCAACAGCAGATCTTGCAGTTATGGACTCTGCTATGGTATCATCTGGAGGGTACGGGTCCTGGTATGACAAAATTTCTAAGCTGGTCATTGGGCTCCACATCTTCTTGCCACTCTAGATGACACTCATTTAAGGCATTTGTCCAGTTTCTGATGACACTCAGAAGATCCAACTGTGAATTGAAATGTGCACTTTTAACTGAGAGATAAAAGACTCAGGCAAATGGTCTTCTCATCCATGTGAAAATATAAATCAGCAATCAGAAAGGACCTCTTTGAGAAGCCATGCAGCAAATTTTGACAATCACACAATAACTAGAACTTATACAAAGGCAGGAATTGCCTCATTCAAGAAATAGCCATTTTTATTTGTTTTCCATGATCCTCTGCATTCACATAAAATACTTTGTTGTTTCTTTCGTTACTAGCTTGTCCTAACATCTTATAGATATATGAATTTATATTCATCCACAACAGGTTACAGGCAGACATTAAGTGTTCAGGTTAAAAAGTTGTATCAGACCAAAAAACCTTATGACTTGATGCTAAATGAAAACAGAATAAAAACAAAACACAACCAAAGCAAAACAAACAAACAAAAAACCCACAAACAAACAAAAAAGAAACCCAAAACAAAAAAAAGAAGGAAGATAAATCATCAGCAAATCACTTTCATAATACTCCTAGGTATGCTATTTAGGATGCCTGCAGCCAAAAGGTTCAGGGCTTGGTAGAAGACTTATCTATGCCAGCCAATGTTGAGCCACCCTGAAGAAGTTGGGCAGCACCTCTCAGGCATATTAACCTGTTGATCAGTTAGCAAATCACCAGAACTGCATGAGCACACTGTGTGTGGGTGTGTGCACACATCTATTTTATACCTCATTGCTTACTCATAACATTTCGTCACTTGAGAATTGCTGACTTTCAGTGTTCTTGTACTAGGGCATTTTTTAACATTGTGTCACTTCACTTTTCTCTACATTACTGCCTACCACAGAGCATTTTAAATGCACTCTTTGTGGGGGCAGTCTTACTGCTCATCTAGTGTGCCTGTAACTGCAGTTACAGCCATAATGATTATTACATGTATCATTCCTTTGTATAGGCAATCCCAGAGTAAGTGCTGGAAAGGCTGATGTGCCACAGTGCGGATGACTTAAATACCTGAGGCAGACAGATGGCTAACTGCCCTGAGCTAATTCACCAGTACTCTGTGCCTTCAACCACTTCTGCACCACTGTTTCTGTCTGTGTGAAATGAATTGTGAGATGAGAAGGCAACCTGCTGCACATGAAAATCTTGATTAGTCACACTTCCACAAATGATGCAGCCTCCATTTCAATGGATACATTAACTTCAGCAGATAAATATCTGCGTCCACAGCTGTATGTTCACAGTTCAAACTAAACAACAGAAAAATAGCCATACAAAACTCACTTGTGTTGTGTAGTCATTCTCTCACATCATAATTAGCATTTCACCTTCAATACAGGCAGAAGTTATGTACTCTGGCAGTTCAGTATTTATTTTTCTACTACACCAGTTTTAACGATTTACCAGCAAGCCTCCAGTGCCAGCTCTGTGCAACACTGTAGGGTATTCAATTGCAGATTTTACAGAAATACTTTAGAGGCAGGTGGCAGGAGAAGGTCACTGAAGGAAAATGTCATAGAAAAAACATCAGTCAGAGAGATGTAGAAATTGTATGTATGCCACTGTTTTTGTGGATGCATGCTTATATATTAACAGTGCTAGAGGAGGAACTTTGTATAGGCATTGCATAAACATTTGACATAGCACAAGGCAGTGACATACTTTCTTCTAGGCCCAGATTCACAAAAAAAGGACCATTTTGCAGGCTCAGGAAGAAAAGTTACTAGATTACAGAAAAATCAGCCACAAGTCCCCCTCTAACTTTTTATTTCTATTGTAAGTGGCAAAGTTGGAAATGTCCTAAATGGTTTTCAGAGCTGTCATTATAAACTTGATACCTTCTGCATATCTTTTTCCAATTCAGCAACATGCTTGAAGATGACTTTCAGCTCTCTCCTAAAACAGGTATCCATTCTGAAGAAAATTGATACAGAGCATGTACTTCCCACCCACATAGCATGTAATCCCTTTTCTTAAAGACAGAATTGCAGTTCCATAAGATGTGATAGCTCAGGTCCCATATGGAACACTCAAACTTCATTAAATTAACATTGCAATATTAGACTTTCCCTTCAAATTTACAGGAAAAATAAAATCAGAGCTTGAGAGCATTAAGTCAGGATATTATCTGCTTTGTAGTTCCAGAACATTAAAAGAAAGAAAAAAGAAAAAGAAAGAAAAAGTAAGAGAGAGAAGAAAAATTCTGGGCATTGGCTAAAAGATAAATTATATTTTTAAAATGAGATCTATTGTAAAATTTTGTTTCATAAATCTTCTTACTATTCCTGTGCTACAGAGGTACTGAATAAGGAAAAAACTCTGCTGATTTACTATTTTTTTCCTTCATTAACTGGTGACCAGAGTATTGTATGCAAAGACTTTTAAATGAGAAATGTTCAATCAAAAAGCTTTTGTGTTCCTTCATTTACTTGCTGCAATAAATCATGAAAAGGCGAATAGTTGAATTTTTGTTACGTTTGCTACAATGACATGGAAATTGCAGTGAAGAAGCCTCCTAAACTTTCAAGGCTTCATCTACATTTGCAAGTTATACTAGGATGCAAGTAATTATTTAATTTCAGGTTCTAACTCTGCTTTTCCACCAATAAAAAAAGGCCCTAAGGAGGGTATAATTATATAGAATTAGTGGGTGATGTTATCAATTATTCTATGCACTAGTAGATCTAATACAGTGCAAGTATTGCCATACTGGTAGAAAAGGATCTACCTGGAAACAGAGAAAAAGAATGTTGTGTGGGTTTTGTGGTTAACATCACTAGGAGGCCAGGATATTTTATGTAGCATCTGTCTTTAAAGTACAAACACATACAAAGGACAGAACAAATTATTTGTAAACATCTGTGCATGCTATTTTCTCAATAAATATATTACTTGGAAATAAGGAGTAATAAATACGACCTAAAGCCAAAATATTTTGGAAAGACACTAAATTTCACTCTACACTTGCCTCCTACATGAATTTCTGCTTCAACTAAGGATGAATTCTGGAGAATTTCCCTATTGGCTTTCTTTATGATGTATTACATTCTTGGTGGCCAGAGACCAAATTATGTTTCAGAAATGATGCCATAAATCTCATGCAGCTTCATGGAGCACTGTGAGGTTAATCTCACATATACAAAGTGCTCAAGCAGAATTTAGCTACCAGTTCATGGATAAAAATTTGAAAACTTTTTAAAGTTCCTATTAACAAGTGAACTTGGAGACTTTGTCTTATTGTCAAAGACAATGTTTGGAAACAAAAGGTTCTTAGATGCAGATTTAGCAAGCAGAAAGGAAAACCACTGCCATTTACTGAGGACAGCTGGAAATTAACCTAAAAGCAGATATCTGCTGACTTCCTTTATGTATGAATTCTGTTCTACAAATGGCCAAAGACTAGTTCATAAGACACATTCTGCATTGTGAAAATTTGTCTACTCTCCACTGAAACACTGCGCTGCTGTACCATGTACCTGGGAGCTGTCTCCAGATGTTGTGATAGTGTCCTGGGTGAAGAGGCCAAGATGTATTAATCATGCAACAAGGTGGCAAATGGGTTGAGAAGATTAAGCTGAAACCTGAAAATTCTTTACTTAAATTCTTTAGGTTTAGCTGGACCAGTTTAGCCCATAATCCTAAGAAAGCTCAATAGGACCAATTTCCCAAAAAATGATTTTCCCTATGATTTCCCTATGATTTTCCCTAAAATCATCTGAAGCTGGCTTAAAATCTGTGTTGTCAATTACAGCAGACAACTGATCAGTCATTTATTAGGAATGGAAGTTGCTAAATAATCTTCTAGGTCAAACCACAGAAAATGGCTTCAGTCTTTCATGTTTCCACCATGTGATCTTCATGTGATTGACCTGCAGATCTTGCAGCATGAGAACATAAGACAGCACAAAGTTACTGACTTTGCTGGTCTGTTCTCACACTTACTAATGTTGTATTACACAGAAGAATCTATCCTTCTGTTGAAAATATAGATTATCAACATATTATTACAAAAAAAGTATTAAAATATATACTGAATCTGTTAGGTTTCTGTTCATATCATACTAATTTGTTTTGAAAGAGCCTCACCTAAGCTTCTTTTGTGACAGTGTCATTATTTTTGAAGAAATTTACAAGGAATACTGCTTGCATCTCAGAGTAACTTTCACACTTTTCATCCACCCATATCCCATTAATACAGTAATTACATATTCTGTTTTAATATTTATTACTTTTTGTATTTTTTTTAAAATGCTGTATACTAATAGTCAGATCATTGAGAAGAAATGTCACAGATAAAAGAAGTACATACTGGCTTTATGAGCTACAACATCAAGAGTGGCTGCAACAATCACAATATATTATTCCAAACAAAAGATTCTCAAGCACTTGCACATTTTTTCAATTAAATAAAAATTAAATATTTCATTTTTAGCTTTTTATAACAAACCATGTTTTTCCCAAGAAAGCAATGGCAGAGCTCCTTGAGGATTTTCTCCTTTCACTGTACACATAATGAAACTCTATTCTTCAACAGAACACAAAGAACACATAACATTAAAAATGATCCTGAGCTATTCAAAATAGGATTACTATATGTTCAGGGAAATAGCAATATGGCAAAGGTGTGGCATTCATTCATACTGCCATCAATACTAAGTTGGCATCACAAAGATCACTGGATCAAAAGAGGTGGAGGAAGCACCAATATATCCTTCCAACTAGCTCTGCCTAATGGCACATCTCGTCCTCTATTAGGCAGAGCAGAATTTACAGCAACATGATGTGCAGTGAGCTCTCCTCCACTGTTCTATTTCTGTGTCTGCATGTTTCACGGTCCTTCACTTCCAGAAACAAGTAGGAGCATTTGCACAGGAATAAATATGTTTGCTAAGAATTAAGCAAAACCTACAGAAACACCATAATTTGTTCTGTGGAGCCTACTTATTTAATTTGCCCAGGATGTACTTGGTAAATATGAATATTTCACTTTCAGGACTATCAGAATAAAAAAAAAATTAAAGTTTTTTATAATCATTTTAAATACGTTTCTCTAAACAAATGAGCATGCTTCTCAGTAAGTAATTACTTTTCACCAACTCACAACTGACAGAAATTTAGAGAGATGAAGTTAACCCATTGCAAAAATCCAGGGCACAAAAACTAAACACTTCCACATGGTAAAGAAAGAAAAAGAAGAAGATTAAGAAAGAAAAAGACAAATGGATGCCAAAAAAGTCAAATGAAACACTAGTCCTGTAGAGACCAAAGAAAAATAATTTCACAAACATGTCAGAGGGTACACATAGACTGTAATTGCATCAGGTCATCAAGGTGTTAAAGAAAAGATAATAGAACACAATTGTATTGCACTCTACTGCCTTTTACTCCAGAAGAGGTCTGGAGTTTCCTAGGTTAGCATAGGCTTTATTTTCAGAATGCCTTTATCAATTTTCCTATCTCTCAAATGGAGGAAATAGACTGCCTTTCCCTGGGTCTGCTTTCTGTACCTGCCTACTCTACTCTCTCATGGACTATATATACTCCTCTGTTTTACTTTGGTGAACTAAAATAACTATAGGTATTGTGTTTCAGGAAAGCTGAAATAAGTTATTATGCATTTTAAAAGAAAGACTATAAATGGACACAATAAAAATTAAAAAAAATAATTACGGACAAATTAATCTGGAAATTTAAAATGGTAATGTAAAGATGGAGCTTTTAAGCAGTCTCTAAAGAAGATTTGGCACTTCTTCAGTAAAAATAAAGGGGGGGTTATGACAAAGGTTTTGGTTCCTTTAAATATATATTTTAAATATTTATATAGATCTGTTTTTTGACTTGTATTAGTTAGAGTTTCCTAAAAGAGGTCAAAAGGTATTAAAAGTGGCCTTATAGCAGCTTTCTGATAATTACAAGAAAGCTGGGGTAGGACTCTAAATGGGATGTAGTGAGAGGAAAAGGGGTGATGGTTTGAAACTTTGAGAGAAGATATTAGGAGGAAATCCTTTCCTGGGAGGGTGGTGAGACACTGGCACAGGTTGCCCAGGGAACTTGTGGATGCCCCACCCCTGGAAGTGTTAATGGTCGGGTTGGATGGGGCCTTGAGCAACATGGTCTGGTGGGAAGTATTCCAGTCCATGATTGGGGGTTGGAATGAGATGATCTTTAAGGTGCCTTCCAACCCAAACCATTTTATGATTCTGTGACTGTGATTCTATGCTCAGACTCAAAACCAAAGAGCTCAGCAATATAGCTGCCACATCCCAGAGAGAACCAGACCAGTTATGTTGGCTCTTCCATTTCTTTATATAACTGGAGCCACCAACATCCAGCACCACCTCCTCTCACCCCATGGCAATAAGTTGGTACATGAAGAGCAAAATACATTGGTATGTAGGATCTTCTTTGCTCCCAAGAAAAGGGGACCCATTCTTTCACACACAGACATTCCTCCTGAAAGCATTTGATTGACTTGTACAGAGTGGTAAAAGGGACTAAAAACATGGCAACACACATCACTGCAAGACTGTAGGATCTGCATCTGCAAACACAGGTATACCTTGGCCAAGACTGGGTAACAATGAAACAATTAATTTTGCTTATATTTAAAATACCAACCATATCGATACAAAAATTGGCTCAGGTTCCAGCAACTGTTTAAAAAGCCAATGACAATTTGTTAAAAAAAGGAAACCAGAAAAATGTGGCTTAGTTTTACAATTTTTCTGATTATGTGCCTCATCTAAAAGAAAAAAAAGACAAATAGATTGTTTATACTGGCTATAGCTCAGCCACTCTCTTTTCAAGTTTACGAGCAAATGTGGGGACCCTGTCAACGTTTGAAAGGTACCCAGCAGAATAATTGCAAGATCTAGCATTAGAAAAAATGGATATTATAAAATGATGATAAATACAAAGTTTTCAACCATCATGTTACTGAGAAAGCATATATCAATCAGCTGTTCAAAGATTATAATAAGATTTTAAAAAGCAAGGGGTCACATAAAGTAAGCCCAGGGACAAACTAGCCAGAAAAAGAGTTAATTAAAATCTCATTTGCAGAGGAATAATCGATGCAACAGTGAATACTATCAAAATATTCTATTTTTATTAGAAAAGACAGGGGATATAAAAAGCATATACACAACAGCAGAGACAATGGAACAGTAAAGGCAGGACACATGGTTTTTCTCCTCCTTACAAAAATGTTAAGCTTAACAAAACCAAGAAATTTTGATTCAATAATAAAAAGTTAGTAAAGAAATTCTGTTTACCTTTACTTTTTCTGTAAGAAAGGAGAAGACTTTTTTCTTTTACATTTTAATTAAATCTTTTAATTAATCTTTTAACGAAATCAGGAATATTTACCTTAATGGGCAACTGAATACCATTATCAACACTCACAGTTGTAATCCAAGTATTTAAAATGAGACCATCAGATTTTTTTCCCCCTAAACTTCAGCCATAAAACTGAAACTGATTTCTACTCCTTATTATTGTTCTCTCAATAAAAACACCCACCAACAAAAAAGCTGAGCCAATACATTAAGCTTATAAGTTGTCTCACATCCCATTTAAAAGAAGAATAAAAAAATTAAAAATCCTCATCTATCAAACTTTTTCATATATTTTACTAGACTTCTAACAATAGAGTCAGTTTTTCTGTTTGCTCCCTTTACCATTGGGGAGGAAAAAAACAGAAGCAAACAAACAAACAAAAAAAACCCAAGAAGCAGTTCAGAAAAAAAAGAAAAGAGAGAAGGGCCCAGTGCCATAGAAAAGATGGTAGCAAGTGAAACTAACATCTTCCCATCACAGAACAACTCAGAGGAGTTGGATGGATAATTATATTTTATAAATATAAACTTTTACATGTGATGTTTTGTGTAAGCCGAGAAAATGCATGCAAATAACAATCTTAACTGCTTTAAAACAGTTCCACAACAGACAGCAGTTACCTTCACCTCAACAAGCTGTTCTACAGGCCCAAAGATCATATTTGAAGTGAGACATTTCATTCTGATTTTTAACAGTGAGAGGCAGTTACTAATAATGTTGGGGTGACATGAGGATGGCACAGATTACCAGATGTGTTCTACTTACTGGTTTTGTCAAACACACCAGAAAAACTTTGCAAAAGAAAACAATGCATCAGAGAAACATCATCTCCAGCTAATTCCCCATGCTCTGGGATTTATTTCTGCACAAACTGTGTTTGTTATTACCAAGTTGCAAACAAATAAAGAATCTTCATGATCATTTCTTGTGTGTCAACAGATGAACATTTCAACCTCCTGGATCTCTTTTTGCTTGCAGAAATGAGTCCACAGACACAAATGTGAGGAAGAATGTGCTCAAATATACTCCTGGAGCTTCAGAACACCTTATCTAAGATATTTTAATACTATAGAAAGCTCAAGTTTTCTATGTAACAGCATCATGATACATGGGTAGGAGGAACAAAAGAAAGTACACAACAAAATGAGTGATGACACTGACCAGACCAGTAACCGGCATTCTGGTATCTTCCCCTCTCCCCCCATTTCCAGCTCACTTGCTTGTACAGTATTCATGTCCCTTTGTATTTGGATATCACAAATGCTTCCACAGTTGCACTTAGTGGCATCAATATTTGTTTGAACAACACATGCCTCACCAATGCCCTTCTGCATATGTAAAAACTCTGAATCATACCATTCCTCCATTTTTGTGACCAAGGCTTTACAGATCATGGCAATTGTGCAGCTAAAAGTTCTTTCCACTGCAAGGTCCTTGAAAGCATGCCCACTAATCTATGGCATCTAATCACTCTCTCAAGTAATCTTTTCAATTGTATTTTGTCTAGTAAGATAGTCAAAGGGAAATTAAATTTATATGTCTATGAGTTTCAAATAGTCTCTAACATATACACAGCTTCCTGCAAGTAGAAAATAAGTATCTGCCAATTTCTTCATGGGCACTTTGTCTCGATTTATTCTGAACTTTTAGCATATGTGAAAAATATCCTCAGCATCACTGCCCATTTCAGGACAACATAAAACACTCCTGCTTTGCAGTTTCCTATTTCTGATTACATGTCTTGTTAAACAATTTTTTTCAGTAGTGTCCATAAATCAGGCTGGTGTTTTCTAAATAAAACTGCTGTGAGCACTGAGACAGGGGTCTTCATGTAAGCAGAAGATGGATATTAAAAGAGCAGCTTATCAAACAATATTTGTACTGCAACACATCAGGTAAGGTTGCCACTTATACCACATCTCTAAGGAAGCTGTCTTTCCTAAGTGATAGTTGGCACATGCACATTTTCTAGGACACCCACCAGAATCTCAAGTGACAATTCAAGTTGAAAATGGTTTAACAGTACTTCTCTTTCAGAGTCCCTCTCCCTTTAGCAGAGATCAATGTGCTTTTAACAATTTTGGATACACACAAAATAAAAAGGTTTCATCTTTTCTCCCTGTGCAGTCGTAGTCTTGTTGCCATCCCTTCCTAATTCACTTAATGGTTTGCTGAAAGCAATTAGCCTAACACAAGCCTCTTCCAGCCTCTTCTTACAAGTAAGATTGCTGGGAAAGCCTGGCATTTACAGCTCCAGACTATCTGAAACAGCTCCCATATTCTCTGAAAGAGGCAATCTGTGATGGTTTTTCCTGGTGACTCACCATCCTTTCAAAATGACAAGAGATTAAACTTTTTATTGCTTAGTAATGGGAAAATTTTATGCCAATATTCCAAACCATAGGTTTTCTCTTACTTGCCATATTTTAATACACCTCCATAAACATGTGATCTATTTCACCTACTACTAAATTTGGCTTCACTTTTATTGCTAAGATTTCCAACAAAAAATTAATTTGCTGCATCAGCTTAGACATAACGCTTGCTTCAGACCGAAACACAGACCTCATTTGCTCTCATATTTTCCACTGCAACCATTGTGCTTCCAATGACATTTGCTACTGTTGATCCCACACCCGTTCCTTCAAAATCTTGCAAAAGTGATGCTATCCTTTTAGATATTCTTGCAGCTTTTGTTAAATTGTTTTAGGCTCAATATTCCCTTCTGCACAGAAAGGGAAAAGCTCGTCAACTTTCATAAGTTTTAGTCATGAAAAAGGAAAGAGTTTTAGACCTGCAAGTCCCCAAAAAACCCACGAGCTACCTTCTACCAAGACCGCTTCCTCTTCTCCAAGAAATACCATCACCTACACTCAGAAAAACACCCCAAAAATATGCCCCACGCAACAAACAGATTAGAAGGCAAGAAATGCTGAGCTGTTCTCATCTTACTTAACATCTTGTCTCTGATATCAGCTCTTTCTTCTAGTTCCAGGTTGGAAACCATAGATAAGCTGACGTGCTGTAAAGCTCCTCTGTATTCTCTGTTATATGACTGCTGACAAAAATAGAGGTAGAAGATATTATTTAGTGTTTCATAATGTCTGTTATTGAGTTATTTTGAGAAACAGTCCTGGAGTAAAAATCTAATCTTGATGTCTCAAGAACTTGTTCTTGAATCAGTTCAACAGAAATATTTAACAGTTTGGAATTGTATCTTAGTGTTTGTTAACATTACATTTTGATTTTTATCTAATTTTTTCTGAAATTTTCAGTTGTTTGAAGGAGCCACTACTGAGATGGAATATGATACACTCTATGTAAACAAATTCATTACCTCCTTCCTATTGTACAAGTTTTTTTTTCAAGCAGGAAGAAGTGAAATAGCAATTGCTGTTATATGCTTTGACTTTCTACATCATTAGCAGTAGGTGCCCACGTATCAAGTAACATGACTGAGATAATCACAATACACAGTGTTTTGCATAGGAAAAATCATTTCCCCTGTGTTGCACACAGACTGCAATGTCTTTCAAATAGGCTTGGTGCTACAAATTATAGTAATGTCAGGACAGAAAGGATCCATATTCTATTCCAAACCAAGTTCAAAATCATAAAGAGCAACTCATACTATATTTTTCATTTTCTTTTTTTCAATTCTACTCCCTTTTATCATTCAAAAGTAGTAACATCTGAACAAGTCAAGGAAGCACAGGAGAATAAAACCTGAACTGCTGACAAGGTCTCCAACAATATCCTGAGCACATCAGACCACTGCAAGCAAGGAAAAGGCAGTTTCACTCATCTGCTCCATGACAGTCCAGCCAGTCCAATTCATTAGCCTGATACAAGCCCACTCTACAAAATGAACTGGCTCAGAGAGCTGACAGTTGCAAGGGCACTTTCATTAAATTAATTGAATTTTCAAGGAAGAGCATGCATGGATTTAAGCCTATTTTAGTCTGTTGATGACCTCTGAAAGATACTAATTTCTTAAAAGTCTCCCCAGTAAAAACCTCCTACTTAAAGAGCCATCAGCAGCAAAGACTTCTCAGCAGGGAAGCCATAAATCTACCTATTCAAACATGAGAAGCAGGAGCCCCAAAGCCAGTGGTTTCTGCCATGTGGCAGATAGAGCTGTTGGTCCTCCTGAATCACGGTGTGCAGCTGGAGATGGGAAATAAAGATCAGTCTCCTTCTAGAGTCCTGGCAAGTCACACATTTACTGCAACAGCTCATTACTGGCACAGTTAAAGGAGCATTTTTCCATTTGTCTTTTCACACTGGCAACAGTTGATCTCAGCAGTGTCTATGTCCCTAATCTGATTAGCTGAATTGTGTCTAAAAGTCTCTGCTCCTTCAGCAGTCAATTTGCAGGAACTATTGAGCTGAAATAAAGCAATGGCAAACAAAGTGAAGGTGGTTATAGATGTTTGGAAGCACAGGGGAGTGCATCAGTTACTCAGTTCAGCCTCCTCCCTGCGCAGAAATGCCACATTCAGCTTTGCTGCTTAGCTTGTTTGTGTTCCTGGAGGATCCAACATCACAAACCACACAACTCCCTCTCACACAAGGCACAGTTCTTTCCTTTTTAGTCAGGAGTTTTTCTGTTTTGTTTTGTTTTGTTTTGTTTTGTTTTGTTTTGTTTGAGTCCATTCTTGTTAGTGTAAGGAATAGAAAAAATCAGTACCGCTAATGCACCAGTCTCAAGTTAGAACAACATCTTGCACATCCTTTGATAAATACTAAGTTAGCTAACTTCCAATTTTCTACTAAAATGCAGTTTTGATCCTCTTCAAAATAAATTTTCTTTCAAGGAATGATGGAAAACAAAACAAGATATATAGATAATTTTCTTGGATAAGAAAAATCTACTGAACTAGGCAGGACAATTTAATTCTAGTGTTTCGTCATTTTCTTTCAGCATTCTGAACTTCAAAAAGCAGCTCAGAACCACAGGATGGTTGCAGATAAACTGCACAGAATTTGATATATCTAAAATTCCATGGGTTTAATTTCCTGATCAATGAAATCTGAGCTAATGAGACAGTTACCTTTTAGAATGCTGGTGTTCTGTATGTTAATATATAAAGATTACATTTACTGCCTGGACAGTAAAGACACACATAGAAATTTTAAAATCATACATAATAGTTACTCAAAATGAGGAAACAACATTTATCTAACACTATTTATGATCCTGCATACCTTTAAGTAGTTTGGGACCAAGCACTTACCACAGTGTAATGTGACAATGGAATTAAGGAGCATGTTAAGAATCTAGTAAAGCTACAAAGCTGACCTCACCCACCATAGAAGCCTGGATTTATAGCCTTAAATGTCTTTTTCAAATAATCCTACAGGCTTTTTATGGAAAGGAAAAATAGCTGATAGTAGGAAGCACTATATGTCTAACACGTCAACAAAACAGTTTCAGGTCCAGACAGGGACTGGGTTACTTGAAGCTGACAGTGTCTGAAAACACCGAGTCCCTGGGGCCTCGTGATTGCTGCTGCAGGACTGCAGGTGTTGGCAGCAAAGGACCTCTGAGCCTGCATTAGTGGTGGCTCAGACTCAGTACCCAAATACTCTGATGCTTTGAGATGCTGCTGAAATTTGGAGGAGGAATGAAAGCACAAGTCAGCATTTCTCGCCTTTGAAGTGTCCAAAATCCAGTGAGATTGAACTATGGGTTACAAACACCATAAGAAGACACTTCTCCATTCCACAGCTGTTCTATCTGCAAACCATGGGACTTCATAAAAGTGTTGGTGAAGTTAATACATATTTCTATTTATTATTAGAGAAATATACATACTTCCATTAGGAGGTGTCACTGCCCATGCAGGGGGGTTGAAGTAAATGATCTTTAAGGTCCAGTCCAATCCAAACCACCCTATGATTTCTAGCTATATCAGTGTCTATTAAGATTTCTTTTGCTTTTATAATGCAGTTTTCCAGGAAACAGAGATCACTATTATGTTGCCTCCATGTTTGTTCCGGTCTCAATATATTCACCACTGGAAGGCAGCAACCTACATAGCATTACTTGGTAAAAGTAAATCTTCACACTGAGAAAGTGTGAAGTTTGCAAATTGATGTAACTAAACTACAACCTGCTATTTATTCTGTAATTATACACAGTTGCCACCAGTGCTCTACTTCAATGTTGTTGTTGTTAACACTATGGTTCAATCTGCCTTTCCCTCACACAGAAGTAAGGGGTGCTGGGCTGATAGCCAAAGAGGCTGAAGCCTAATCACAACTGACTCCTTATTCTCAGCCCAAGGAAGGTTTAGAGTTTGATTATGCAATTCAGGGATCAATTGCAGAACACCCCACAGGATTGTTGCCTGATGTATTCAGAATTAAAATGCTAGGCTAGTTTCAATAACAGTCATGACCTGTGCCTTATACGTAGAGTACAGCAAAATTACTGAAGAATTTGTAAAGAAAAAGAATAAAAAAGATTTAGTGTAGTTTACTGGAGACATAATGTTTTTATCTGAATTTGACATGGATGTGGGAATTAAATTTCTGCTCTTAAACTCACACCTTTACAGTCACAAAAGCAATATACAGCCCCTAAAGAAATCCTGCAGAAATGCTGTCAGATACCAGCCCAAACTGAGGGTGTACTTCCATGCAGTACTCATCTTCCGCTTCACTCATGAGTTTTCCCCTGAGGAAATACTTAGGACAAGTTAGCTCCTGAAATTATTGAGACTACATAGCTTCTCAGCTACCCTTTTCTTCACACACGGACACTTTTTCATTCTTCAGCTCTTTCCTTAGCAACAGGAAGACAAAAAATTATTTTTTGTAGTTAGAAGTTAGCTGTGTCTAATGCACATGAAGCAGGAAAGTTTAACTCTAGTCCCCTGGTTGCTGTCAAATGCATACTTTGATTAAATATAATGAATGGAAGATACATAACACCTAAATGTTAATAAAATGCAGCTCTCCCACAGTCACCACAAATAAGCAAATAATATTATTTTACACTTGTGGGTAGTATTTTAGTTGTAGGAGGCAATTTCATTCTAATTTAATGGCTAAGAGGCATGCCTAACTAAAATACCCATTATACCCACTCTAGCTTCAAGGAAATCGCATATTGTGAAGGGAGGTAGACACTACTGTGCCTGTTAAAGTGTTAAAATTAATGTTTGAACTTTATTTAGTTTACACCATTTATCTGTTCTCCCAGAAGCCCTTAACTGATGCTAGATTTCAAAAAATATTCTTAGTATATGTTGGGGAGGAAGAAGTGTTCAGAAGAAGTGTGACAGAAAGCAGAAAGACAGCCATCCCTATGAAACTCCCATTTATCCAGCCATCCCCCCAATTTCCACTTACCACTAACGAACCTTGAAGCAACTCATAGTGTTTCTACCTTTAAATCCAGCTACTGTGCTGCATGATCATATAATTATCTGTTCAAGCCTATATTTAATAATAAATTTCCTTGTAACTGATATTTCATTCTTAGCTGCTTATTTAATAGCAGTAGTTAGAGAGACGCATTGAGATAATGGCCTGCTTATACAAAAGCTTCATATACTACTAGAGATATTTGAACCTAGAGAATTTATAGACCAGATCAGAGGTTTCTCTAAGGGGAGAGTCAAGACATTTTATAGAAACTACTTTGAGGGGTAGTGTGATATAAGAGAACAGCCTGACTTCTCATTTGTGTCAATATGTTCCCAGTCATTATAGGTAAGCAGCACTTCTGAATGCTGTACAGCTTTGAATCACAAACTTCCTGATGCACCCAAAAAGCAGTCTGATGTACAAAGATACCTTAGTTACTCAAAGCCAGTCAAACTGGCATCAATAGACCTCTCTATTTCCCAAGTGAAACATCAGTGTCTCAAATGAGGAAATGTTCCACGAAGGATTTAGTGCCTTTGTCTGCAACACAGGTGTTTCAAGCACATCAAAATACTTGTAGGTTGAGTTGGTTAAGCAAGTATTCAGGTTCTTTTGTGCTCTATACAACACATCTAAATACCTTAGGTCTGTACACAGAAACTGCCATATCTGACTGGTTTTTTTCATTGGCTTATCTGATGAAGTTTTGTAACACTAACAGAGAGCAAAGCTTTTGCTGCTGTCTACCATTTATTGTTTTGTGGGTTTTTTTTTTTTGTTTTTCGGGTGCCGTTTTTTTTGGAAGCTACAGAGAAAAGAGGCTAATACTATAAGCTATACTAGTTTTAGAGAAGCAGTCCTCCACTTCAACTTCTGTCACTATGTAGTCAAAGTAGCCTCTTCTGTGGGTGCATTACGTTAATGTCACTAGATGAGCTATCATTTATGTAACAAACATGATTTTCTTTTGTCTCCTTGCAGGTACTGCTTCATGTCCATAATTCAGGGATGAGTAATGCCTCCGGAACAGCTGCAGGCAGCCCAACCTCCAGTCACCACAGATTTACATTTATCTTCCCAACAGTCTGAAAACCTGTCTTCAGGAGTACACTTTCTTCGGTTTTCTTACATATAAACTGTGAACATTCTCCCCTTGAAAATATCTTAAGACACAAACAAAACATATGTAATTGCAAGCAAGAGACAGCTTCTTTCTGAAGGACAAGACATAGACTGATTTAAAAGAAAGTAATTTTTACTGCCTCCACAAAGCCAAAAATAGTTACTCTGGTCACAGTAAAGTTGAGATTTTTGCTTTCCTTGACAGAACACATAGCAGGCCAAAGAAAGATAATAGACTTTAACATAATGACATTATTCAGGGCCTGCCTATGCAGCACAATAGAACTGTGTAGAGATATGCAAGCCAGATTAAGGCCAAGTGCTATACCATATGCAGCACAGTTTTCTATTCCTGGTTAATTACTCTGCTAAGAAGCTAGCAATTAGCAGGGGTACACCCATGCTGATGTGCACCTGATGCAGTCACAGTGTTTTCATTAATAGTGCTCCGTGTACACAAGGGTGTCAAGTAGAATTTGTGAAGTTTTTTCCCTCTTGTTGAACATGATACACAAATTTAGCTATAAAGTCAGATGTAGTGTAGAACAATATTGCAGTGCAACATTTTTGCAGTTCTCTCTTTTTCTACCCTTTAACTTCAATTTTTCTGGTAAGCTCTCATAGTAGAGGTTGAATTTTTATTATTCACTTCAGAATGTCATATGCAGATCAATATTGTTTGAATGATGACTCACAATATGCTTATTAACAGACAGATTTGTTCTTCCATGTTAGTATGTCTCTTTTCAAGCCCTGTCACTAGTGAATGAATAACATCATGGAATTATTAAATTAACATCACAATACTGTTGAATAAATGTACTTTTCAAACCTACAAAATGAACTCCTGGGAAATGACAGAATTCCAACTACTTGATCAAAACAAAAATGTCAACAAGATGGAGCTTCTATTTTGATGAGTCTGCTAGAATGAATTCTCAGTTAAAAGGAAAATTTTATTTTTCTATTTCAGACAGTTTATGTTAGTATTCTGTCAGAATCTTTTTCCCTTGCAACTTAATTTAGATCACAAAATGTTAGAGATAACTAGATGTTAAGTTTTCTCTTTTTTGTTTGTTTTTTTGTTGGTTTTTTTTTTTTTTTTGGTTGGTCGCATTGGGGTTTTTTGTCGATTTTTTTATATAGGGAACCAAAAGACTATCCTTAGAGAGTTGAGTAATTTGTTCTTACACTTCTAATCAGTGTCTTGCCTCTGCTTGGCTTTCACATCATAAAATCCTGTAAAGTGTTGAACCATTTAACAAGAAGAAGATGCTTTCTTGCTGGCTTGATCAAATGGGACCAGAGTACCTTGTCACAGCCTCCAGAGAGATCAAAAGCAAACCTGATGCCGCAAATCAAATACAGATTATGCTTTCCAAACTCTTCCTGATCTGAAAATTCTCACTGCACTTTTCAATCAGCTTTGAAAGCATGTAAATAAAATGTCTTCAGAGTTCCTCCTGAGGCCAGGGACCAAACAACAGATTAACCCACTCTGTCACCTCCTGGCTATGCAGCCCTTTACAGATATAGCTTTGGCCTGAAAGTCAAGGAGAATATATTGAAAGTTACATTGATTTTGTCCCAGAAAGTCTTCAAAAAAATTATGCTACAAAGGCATCCAAATAGAGTCAGGTGCTCTAGAGGAGAAGAAAAGTTGTTTTCAATTTTCCTAGTGTTCTAAATGGCACATGGAACCCATGATAAACTGTACTGGAACTGCTAATTCAGTCTCCTTTCAAAGCGTTTCCTCAGGAAGGAAAGGTGGTCTTAAGAGAGCCATGGCCAGATCTCTGCTTGGTAAAGATGCACTGCTGCCAGCTCAGCTTCACTCACATCACTAAGCACATCCAAGTGTGCAATCCTACGGACTTTATCAAACAATGGAAAATGGCATTAGTCTCTCACTTTAAACCTTGATTTGTGTTTATTTATTTTCTGTGCCACACTTCCCTTATGAGAACCACAAACAGTTAAAAACAGATTAAGCACTATTCTCTAAAGAGGGTCCTGTTCTGAAAAAAAATGCTTCTGAGGAAAATTTGATATCCATCAGGTCTATGACTATTTTTTGTTGCTCACAGCATATTTGAAATTTTCAGAGTTTTTGTGTATTCAGAAGAGCAAGAATTTCTTCTGAGGTTGTCTTTCTGGGAGCCCATAAAGGGCCACAATGACCACTGCATTAGCAAATTGCTTGTCTTTCATGTTTATGAAAAAAATGTGAGTAGAAGAACCACTATCTTGTGTGCTGTATGGGAATTCTACCAGCACACAGAGAAAGATAAAAAGGTAAGTTTTTCATTTTAAATTTAAATCACATTATAGAGGTAAAATAAAGTAACAGTTGATCCACTAGTTATTTTGAAAGTAAGATCTGTGGTTCGTCCGGATGAAACAATAAATCCTGTGCAATAAGGAACAACCAGAAAATGCCCTATTATTATTATTTAAAATTAAAACTATGCTTACAACTATAGACCTCCAAAGAAACTTTCCAAGTTTGGCTCTCTGGATATCCTCTGGTTCCATAAGAGGAATTTTTAGGGAATTTTTGGGAAGCATTTGTTCATCATGGCTTGGAGAATGCTATTGAGAGAAAATCATCGTCAGAAGGTTAAAAAATTACAGAGGGCGAAAGCTATTAACTTTGATTAGTAAAAGCAAAATAATTACAAAAAGGGTAATTATCAGCTAAATTTCTTCATCTAAGTCACATAACAGTGTCTTTCTGTTCATATTGTTTCATGCTCCATCTCAGAGAAGAGCAGATATTACAAAATATTTTATATCATCCCTTCCTCTTTGAAATTTAGAAAAAAATGGATCTCCATCACTATTTGGCTTCTTAAACTTGTTTGCTTTCATGAAACCTTCTTACCCTGTGCAAGGCTGGTAATGCCATTCTCCAGGTGTAGTATAGACAGGAGACCATCATCTCCAGAGGACAGTGCCCTGACAACTGCAACACCATTGAAAAAACACTGTGGTCTTCATAATATAGCCAGACACCTAGAGATAAACACTAAGTATCTTCACCCTCTAGAATCATTTATTGTCAGATCTGTCATTAAAACTTCAGAAATTAAAAAAACTTCAAAAATTATCCATGCAAACAATTGACTAATATGATATAGTATGTGGTCTTCAGAAGCCTGCAGGTTTTATAATATAACTTTAAGGGTGTCAAATGAGAAAGGATTTAGAAAAGCAAATTTTCATAAGCTATGTAACAATACATAGGGATGTACTTTGTGATGGTTCAAATTTTCCTTTCTGGGTTACCAAAAAATTGAAAACCACTGCCTAGATAAATCCACGGCTTCACATATTTCATGTCACAATATATTTAGATAGTTGTATTTCTGCCACTGAATAACCACGGAAAACTTCCAGTACATTTTGATAATTTCCTGTGAATTAAAATGCATCACTGACCCTGCAAGGATGAAGAATTATCAGGTCATGGAACTAACATATTGTTAAATTTTATGGTTAGTCAAATTATTTCAGACCATAAATATTCATTATGAAAGTGACCAGTTTTCATGCATAGTCACAGGTACAAAGAGATTAAATTTGTGAATCCTTAGAGACATGTTTAACATTGACACTGTTGGCAGCACTTTGAAAAGTAGGATTTGACAAAAATATCTTTACAAACTTAGTCACAACACTTCAGTAAGTTTCATTTATTCAAACATTCCTGCTTTGACTATAATGTCAGTCCATATAGATGCTTAATGCCTAAATATTCTAAAAACATACCAACATACCAACAAGTATACTACTCTCTCTCCCTTGAGGTCTCCCAGAATTATAGCAACCTCTGCTCCAAGTCTAAAAAGACTAAGAATTAAGCTATCTGTCAATTAACTTCATTGAATGTTCTCTTACTTCCCTTTGGACAAGGAAGAGCTATAGACCTCATCTGTCTGGACTTCTATGCCTCTGGTATGGTTCCCCACAACATGATTCTCTAAATTGGGGAGAAATATTTTTAATGGATAGACTACTTGGTGACAAAAGAATTGGCTGGATTGTTTCAGCCAGAGAGTTGCACCAACAGTTTGGTGTCACGTTGAAGATCAGGGACAAGTGGTGTTTCTCAGGGACAGTTCCTCAGTCACATTGACATTGGGATCAAGTACACCCTCAGGAAATGTGCAGATGACACCAAGATGAGTGCTAAGGCTGACATGTCTGAGGGATAGGAGAACTTGTAGAGAGACCTGGACAAGCTTGAGAAGTACAGCAAGGTGAATCTCAGGATGTTCAACAAGGCCAAATGCAAGTTCCTACAAATCTGAACAATCTCTAGTATCAATACAGTCTGGGGGATGCAGGGAATGAGAGCACCCCTGTGGAGAAGGACCTGGGGATACTGTCGGTGAGAAGTTGGATGCAAGTTGGCAATGTGTGTTTACAGCCCTAAAACCAACCATATCCTGGGCTGCATCAAAAGAAGTGTCGCCAGCAGGTCAAGGGAGGT
This sequence comes from Calypte anna, assembly GCF_003957555.1. Taxonomy (NCBI): domain Eukaryota; kingdom Metazoa; phylum Chordata; class Aves; order Apodiformes; family Trochilidae; genus Calypte; species Calypte anna. The sequence continues at coordinate 63,395,562 of NC_044274.1, read as the reverse complement.
GATTCTGGCCCTCCACTCCAGTGATGCCTCACCTGGAGCTACATCCAGCTCTGGAGCCTTCAACACAAGAAAGACATGGGCCTGCTGGAGCAGGTCCAGAGAAGGGACACAAAAATCATGAGGAAACCTCTCCTGTGGAGAGGTTTATTTTGGGGACAAGCATTTTATCAGGGCCTGTTGTGATAGAACAAAGGGAAATTATTTAAAAAAAAAAAAAAAAGGCTTATTTTAGAGTAGATACATGGAAGAAAAAATTACTGTGAGGTAGGTGAAGCACAGGAACATGTTGCTATGAAAGGTGGTAGGTGCCCCATCCTTGCAAACATTCATGGTCAGGATGGACTGGTCTTCAAGCAACCTGATCTAGTTGCATACGTCCATGCTTATTGCAGGGGAGGGTTGGGCTAGATAACTTTTAAAGGTCCCTTCCAACCTGAACCATTGTATGATTCTGTAACAGTTGTGGCTTTGAGGATGAATCTAAGTTGAACATCTTTGTTAAAGAAAATAACTTCCGGAGAGCAAAAAGGAACTATCAGGAAATAGAAACTGGAAAACTGTAGTCTAGATGTGGTTCAAAATTGGATTAATCTTGTATAAAAGCTGCAGTATTAAATATCATTCTTAGATGTGCTTTACATATCATGTAAAAGGAAACTTCCCCTTCACAAACTGGTAATCTGCACAAGGCAGAAAATGTTTAGCTATAAACATGCAGCCACACCATATCATTTAACAAAGCTGACAGTATAAATACTGTAAACCATTAATATTTCTGAATATTTCTTAAGGTTTAAATGTTTATATGCAAATAAAAAAAAAAGATTAATTACACCCTTTTAAAAATAGCTTATTTCCTGTAGACATATTCTTTAAGTATTAATGCTTCATTAATTCTAACTCTTGATATCTTAGAGAAACAGCACCTACTTTAATCTGAGTTGCACACTGTTTAGACTGAAGTCAGACTATAACTAATGTGGGAACACAGAAACTTTAAAAGGTAGAAATGGCAATTTATGGAGAAATATCTTGGGAAAGGCTGCAGAACGCAATGCATTTACACTGCATTCCAGATAAGTTCCTCTTCCTTCAAGTTTTAAAATGATGAACAATGAATTTAAAATTATGCCTGAAAAAGCACATTCTTAAAACGTCCCCCAACTCCTAACACAAAATTTGTCCTCTGTGTGATTTCATCAGAGATAGCTCCAGAGACTTAATGTCAAGAACCGTAGCTTTTGCACATCATACCTCTCTGACAGTTGGGAAGGCTGCTTTACAAGACTGTTGTCTTATGTCTGTGCCTAACACATATCATAAATAGTTGCATTACATAACTTTGCTTTCAGGCAGCTGTGGGAAGCTCACAGCTTTTCTCTTTTAGGATACAAATGTACAGCAGATCACAGAGCCCTTATCTGTCTCAGAGACAAGTGCCTTAGGTTTGTAAGTTCTACCAGCCCTGTGAACCAAGGTGAGCTGGAAAACAACTCTTGCAGATGATTTCTATTAGATGGGGAGGCCAGCAGGGGGAATGCTTTCTGACAGAGCTGTGTTTTACTACAAAGAAGGCTCCAGATCCTGTTTTCTGGGACATGGCATTTAGGATACAGAGCCCTGCTTAAGCAACACCTTTCAGCAAAGGAACCCAGATCTTTTTTCAGGGCTAGGCTGACTTCTGTTTCTGCTGGAAACTTATTGTGGTTGTGCTGATGCCTGTGCTGATGCTCATAAATGAAGGCATTGAAAAATGGTAAAGTTGAGTCAAGCTGCTCTTTCAAGTGTGCCATGTGTATTTCTGGAAGATTTCAGTGAAAAACTGGAACTGGTAGTTTCTGTAACCAGAACTGACCTAATTTTTGCAACTATTTTAGGATGAGAAGTAGCTCTTACTGACTCTTAACAATACACTGCCTATCTGGCAACAGTGCAAGTGTCCTATATTCACTGCCTGAAGAGACCCCATGAAGATCCTCACTCAAGAACAATTCTTGACCATATGCAAACACATCTGGACTATGAAGTAATGTACAAATACAGTAGCATCTGATTATTTATTTATTTACTTTTTTTAAAAGTTCAGCTCCACATAAATGTCCTCTTTTCTGTTGTTTTTAAAACAGGAATATCTATCTCACTCAGATCTTTTCAGCTGGCTGAAAAATTCTACCATGTGAAACCAGAGTGCTTTGCCACTTTGGAAGCTTCACAAGTAAAGCTGTGAGAAATAAACACAGTTTTCATTATGAAACAAACCCTGGTTTTGACTTAGCAAAACTACACCAACAAAAAGCATTTGTGTTTTAAAAAACGAGGTACAGGCACTTCGTTGTTTTTTTTTTAGCAAAGCACAGAAAACAATACTCAAAGCAACTATAAAGATTTTTAAATTAATCTTAAGATATGTATGTCCATAAAGAGGTTGAATATTGCTTCTCTTTTACCATGGATAGGAAATAAAGATATTGAATAAACAGCTGAAGCAGGGAAAAACTATAAGTCCTTATAATTCGGGTGGATTGCCACATGTTTAAGCTAAGAAAGAGAAGAATTCACTGTTACCTGGCAGTCCATCCTCTATCAAACTGACTTGGTCTCCCTTCTTCTGTTGCACATACATAAAATGTCCTTTTGTCACTCCAAATTTACATAGAATAAAACTAGTTTGTTCCGATTAAATAAATTAAGATCAGCATTTCTTTCAGGTGTCACATATGTAACTGTTATAAAAGTACCCTACTATGAGTAGGGAGTTGTCCAGAATATCTGACTGCATTTCTCTCTTCAAGGGGTCAGTATACGACTAAAGAAAAAACACACACACACATAAGAAACCTTTCAACCTGTCATGACAATGGAGAACAAACCATTTCACCTACTGTTTTATTGACTCAAATTTGAGACAAGTTAAAACACCCACAGAGAAAACACTAGCAACTGAAAAAGGATCACTCTACTTGTGAATTGACTTTGTGAATGAAGTTCATTCAGTTTAAGAGCTGTGTTGACTAGTGGTTCTACAATATTCAGTATGAAAGGTTATTTCTTTCAAGACTTCCTGTGTAATGGTTTATAACACAGGTGGAACCAAAAAACCTGAAAGCCTCTACACCCTTTCCTAATAAAATAGTTGTTCTCCTTTCTTCACCTTCCCTCAACCTTAGCCCCGAAGAAGCAAGAAACATGCTGCTACTTTTGACTACAGTAAGTCAACTGCTGCAACCCTAGTGTAAGCTGATTTTTCCATTATAGACTGTGCACCACCCCCTTCCATAAACATTTAATTGAGGTATAGGAGAATGATGGCATCAAGGAAACATCCAGTTGTGTGCAAAAGATCTGTAAGCACGTCAAAAGGGCTGCAGAGGGGAGTACTAGAACACAGGTTCATGGCAGATTTCTGTGGTAGAACATACTTTTGGGGGCTCACCCCCTACATAAGCAGAACTGTTGTGCAAAATGTGTTGAAAATTAAATTAGCATTAGTAAAATAACTATAGTAAAACCGATTAAAATAATTAAATAAAATTATTGAAAAAGGCTTTTTAGTTTCTTGTTGAAGAAAAATTAAGATATTTAAATTACAGCTCTGGAACTGAGACACACATTTTTAAAAGGCTTTAATCCTCTTAATGTCAGATACACAGACGTGCAAAAAAATCCAAAAACATCAGTTTACAATTGGCACTTTCCACACCATATTTTAATGGCAAGATTGGATACCCATGTCAAATTATCAGCAATTTTATGCAAAGAAAAAAGCTATTTCCACAAAATCGTCCATTTCATCATGTGATTTCTAGGACTTTCTCCCATGATATATGGTGTGGAGCAGCACAGGCCCCGCTCTGACTGTGAAGATCCCTTTCCTATGTCAGAGTGAGCAGTACAGTGCACCCCATACCTTCTCTGAACACCAAACAGAGGAGATAGCACACACACGATGCTCCCAGCTGACTAATTCATTGCAGATGGCTGCCTTAAATCACAATACACATGAAAATCAGATGCTTGTAAGCAGGATCAGTTTTATTACAACCATGCAGAGACAGTATGCTTGCAGTAGCATACAAGCATACACCTGAACAAGACACAGTAGGGTCAAAAGAAAGACTACTGTGAGCAAACTACAGGGGTAGTTTCCTTGTTCAAATACAGGGGGTTTTTCTGTGTGAAGAGGTCTCCTACCCCCACTGAGCAGAAGGGCTATTTTTTTAACTCAGCCTTCCCTTTTGAACAACAGGAAACCTCCATTCCCTTCATTGCCCCATCAGTTTCAGCTGCAGCTGAGTGCTGACTTTCCTCACGCCTCCCTCAGGTAACAGGCACCCTCCTGGTGTCTCTTCCTTGTTTCCAGCTTGCCTTCCGTTTTCTTTACATAGCTGTGACTTAACCAGTCTTGCAGTTCCCTGGACAACTCTGTTCTGGTTATGGACCTGGCTTGCCTCAGGTTATGGCAAATGACCCATAGCTGAACATCCCTAACGCTTTCAAAAGAAACTTCTGTCCCACACTGTGAGATATATTCTATCTCTGTCAAGTAGTCTGCATGCTTTGAGGAGGGTTCCCAAGAAACTGTGTTCACTCATATGGTCATGCAGGACTGTATTTCAACAGCTGTAAGAACTTTAAGGTCAAGGAATAGATTTCTATTTTGAGCTGATGTGCAAGTATCTTAATTGTTAAAATCAGGTTTACTACTCCAAGGAGAAACTCCAGTTCCATCTAAGTTGAAAATTAAGTGCAAAATATATGAAGATATAAATACATAGCACATATAAGCATATGCAACCACTGAGATTTTATGCTTGCCTTCCTGATTGAATGTAGTTTGACACAACAATTAAGTTTAGCAACAGATGTATAAACCATGCACAGTGATTCAACACATTTCTACAGTCTAGGAAACTGTTAGCAGTTAAAAAAGGGATTGTATTTTGAAGAGATAAAAGCTACATATAAGGGCATTCTGCTGCGGACTTCTAATCTTAGACTGATCTGCCATTGCCTGTATCTTGCAGGTTGCCCTATAGCACTTCACAGAGCTCTTTGCAGTGTGCCTAAACACAATTCCCAGAGTATTTTACAAAGCCCTCCCAAAGACAGCAGTTTCAGGATACTGCAACCCTCTTGATGTTTCCTGTTCTGTTCATGTGATAGGTTTTGTGGTATTTCACAATAAGGAAGCACTTTTTACTTATGCTACACAAACAGAAATTTGTTAATCCTCTGGTTTAGAGATGATTTTTGACTTCAGAGGATGAGATGCAAAGACCCAAATGTTAATTTTTTTTTCAAGCTGCTGTCAGACTTCGATTACTTACAGCTTTATACCACATCTGCTGCCTCTTTCACATCCTACTGACCAACAAAGGTTGGAAAAAGATGATTCAGGTAGCTCACATAATGCAAAACGCCATCCTGTATTTTTGTCAAGAACATAGTACAAATAATCAAGAGCTATGAGAGGACAAGAGCAATTGCATAAATGTCAGCAATGGGAAAAGATACGAAGACTAAATGTTAAGCTATTACAACATCTGCAATGATTTTCTCTCTCTCTTATTCAAGAAAAAATCCAAACCACCTGAACCTGAATCTTCACTGTCTTTTAGCCAATACTGAGATGGAATCTCCTACAAGCACATACAACCCAATTACAAAATAAATGTATCTTTGGTACAAACACTAAGCCTGTCTTCAACATCCAGTTACTCCTTCCAAGCTGGATAAAAATTACTCCAAAGAATTTTAAAGAATTAAAGAAATATGAATGTTATTTAAATATTTTGGAGTAAAGTACATCCATATACACCCCCTCTTAGTGGGAATGCTTTAGTTTATAACCTAAGTACTGGGAAAAGAGCATTAAATGTCTCAGGGTATAAATTATTATTATTATGGCTAAAAATAGAGCTGCCTCTGCTATTACAAGCTACAGTAAGAAAATTAATGGTACCTGTGAGCCTCTTGATTTATGATTAAAACCAGTAAAAGTTTCAGGCCCATTTGGAGACAGAATTGAAACTTTAAAGATTTTTTGCATCCAATCTTACACTGTTGTTAATGAAAGGAATTATTCACTCCCTGGTCTGCATTTCTGGTGAGGTCTCTTCAGCAGTCTACAAATACAGATATAAAGCTGTCCATCATCTGTACAGAAATGTTCTACAGCAGCTTCTCTAAAAAAAATAAACAAACAAAAATAAAAAAAAAAAAAAACCCAACCAAACAAAAAACAGCTAAAGTAAAGTAAATCCAGCATCATCTGAAATATGGTAAACACTTAAGTGCAGATATTGCAGCAAAAGCACAAACATGACCACTTTCCTGGAGACTAAAAGCAAAAATACTGTGCTCTGCTGATTTACCAGTTTACCTCCCATTATTTGCAGGGAACATTTACCAATTAAATTATATGGATCAACAGCCTTACACCAACAAGGCAATTGAAATATCGTTGTGAAGAAATTTTCATCTGCAAGGTTATGCCCAATTTACCTTCTTAAAGTGGGGACATAACAAATTGGCCTGTAAAGCAGAGCAATGGTGTAGACAGAAAAGTTTTTGAATTGCCACTTAAAGCACAGTTTGTCACCTTGAAGGGTTCTCAGCTATTCCAATGGCTAAAGAACACTGGAAGATTTTGAGATGCTTTATTTCCCCACATGACCTTGAACAACTGTTTTCATCTCACCTATTCTGGTCTTCCAGCACACAGAGAAAATGAAATGAACAAACTGAGTGGATACACTGAATGGAAAATATTCCTTGAACATAATGACAGTAGTCATATATTCTGATCTATGCCTTTTCTCAGTGTAGTTCCCGTCATCTTTAACACTTAACAAAATAAATGGCCTACTTTGTTGATTTTCTTAATAAAATGAGGCATCTAGCCAACACTGCTAGGCAGACATTTCATATTTCCTTCCTAAGTCTGTTCCAGCAATAATGCTGATTTACTCCACAGTGACCCCCAAGCCTTAGATCAGATCTAGATACAGATGAGCGTATAGGAGTTTGTTACTTCCTACACCTCTTATACCATCCTCTACTGCTGGTGATTGCCAGCTAACAACTGGATATGCAGTCTTCTCTGAAACAGCTTCTCCAGTCACCTGAATATATACTATATGCTGTTTGTTATCAAAGAGAGGTTTCAGGTCAATGCAAAGTAAGCATTAAGGTGACCAAATTCATCATGACTGCTGTGTACTGCTTTATAACATTGACTTGAGCTAGTTAGGCTCTTGCACCCTTTGCCCTCAAGTGATAGCCAGCTGACACAAAGAGTGTAAAGAGGGGAAAATCCACAAAAGTTCATCATATGCCTTGTTTTGTAGCTGCACTGATATTTTTAAATTCTAAATATCATTAAAAGTCCAAGCACTACTCAAACGTTTCTTATATAAACACCACATATATAGAATTTCAGTGAATTTTAATCCAAATTTTAGTTTCCTGAGCTTTAAATTGTGTAAACAAATTTAGCTCATCTTTAATTACTTTCAGTAAACATATAAAGAAACACAAACTTTCTAACAATATACCTTGCATATATATTCCTTAAGGAGCCTTTCACTTTTCCTCCAGTCAGGAGAAAAAAACCACAGCTATGGTAGTCTCATTGTCTCCTCTTCTGTAAAGACTGCATTTCTTGTAACACAGGACCACTTATGCGAACAGGTCAGTAAGTTCTATTTCAGATAAAAATAAAACATTTTGGTAGTTCTGTGCCCTAAATTCTTCTCTAACATTAGCTGATCACAGGAGGTTCTGTATAAACATAAGAAAAAGCTTCTTCACTGTGAGGGTGACAGAGCACTGGCACAGGCTGCCTAGGGGGCTTGTGGAGTGTCCTTCTCTGGAGACATTCAGAGCCCACCAGGATGTGTTCCTGTGTGACCTACATAAAGTGATCCTGCTCTGGCAGGGGGGTTGGACTCTTCCCCCCAACCCCCTAAGGCTCTTCCAGCCCCTAACAATCTGTGATTTCTGTGATCACGGTGGATGGGAAATTAGCATCCCTTGGAGTTAATAATTTGAGAATTATCTGTTCAGGCACATAAGTAAATTACATCTCTAACCATACAGAGGCCAAGACATAGGAAGACAAAATGCCTCAAGTTTCTTAACTATGTTGCAAACATTACATTTCAAAAGGTTTCTGTTACGAATGTGTGAAATAAGTTATAGTAATGACCTAACTCAGAAAAGTCAGCAACTGTTCCTGACCAAAAGTACCTCATTTTTCTTCCCTACAGGAATATTTTGGCTACTGGAGTAGCCAAATTCCAAGAACACTTCTGTGAAGACCCTGTGTTGCTGGCAAGTCTTCATGGATGGAGCTGCGCCCCACAAGTATTTCCTCCTACCATACCTATCTCAGCCCCTAAAAACCTCTTTTCAAGATCCTGATTTTGGAGAACCATGCAAACTCAACTTTTCTAGTTGACAGCTGAGAAAAAGTCTGTGTCACCAACACTGGCATCTTTTCTTTGCTCCAACAGAGCCTGTCCAGAGGAGTAGAAACCACACAACATCGCCATTTCTGGAACAATTCCTAAAATAGAAGCAAATGATTCCCTCCTTAAAGTTACAAGTTTTAGTTGCACAGGACAGCCAGAGAAACAGCAGAAAACTACTGCAGAGGTTTATAATGCCATGTTTAAGAATCCACAGATCATAAACAATGTTACATACTTCTAAATGGGCAATGGGCTGTGTCTCGAGGGTTCCAGAACCTAAGGTAGAAAGTACCACACCTGGAAAAGTCAGACTCAGGATTTGTTGGGGATTTTTCATCACCTTTTGAAGTCAATGTTTTTCAGAGATGTTGCTACATTAAAATGGACTCTCCACAGGGAAAGACAGAAGGAGTATATGAGCTTGGCAAAGATATTAATTTACATTTTCTTCCGTCTGCTACTCACTTTTTGTAGGAGAGCCTTCAACAAATGCTAGTAAGGTTTCTTGTTTTGTCTGCACATGGGAAAACAAAGCCCCTGGCAACAGAACTTCAATGACTTTGTAAACGTTGTGGTAAGAAAACTGGAACATAGCTTACATCTGAAAACCCTGTATATGCTGGGCATTGATCTTCAAAGAATTAGTTCACTTAAAGAGATTCATACATTTACTACATAAAAACACTAATGTATAATCCATTTCAAGTCACCTAATTGCTGAAGCAAACCAAAGTTTAAGAAAGGCAGTGTTTGTAGTATAGTATTATGTTCACCAAAATGCTTTTTTTCTTGAAGAAGTCAAGTGAAATAACTGGTTTACTTTTAGAAAAATGTTATGTTTTAGCTGAATTATTTAAGAAGTATCTCAAGTCTTTCTTTAAAAGAGCAATTACCTTTTTTTAAGACAAAAGTGCCAGATTTTCTTATTCTTCTAAAATACCCACAATTGTCTCTTGAACAAGAACAAACTTTTACTTTTGCATCTTTTAAAGAATATCTTCTTCAACGATTAGAATTAAGTAAAATTTAATGTTTGAAAACACATTTCATTGAATCTGAGTTTTTGGAAGGTGGCCTAGACAGTCTAGTCTGCACAGACAGCCATGGAAAATCCAGGAAGTGCTCAAATAATGACTGCTTTCTGACTAAATACATGTAGACCAGCGGATGCACAATATTAAAGTACTTTGCTTTACAGAAAGATGCCTAAATTTTCTTGAATTGGTCAGGGTATGAAATGTTTGGTGTTACGGATTTAAAGATGCATTCAATACAATATAAAAATTGTCTTCATATGATCAGGTAAAGGCAAACTACCTCAAGATACACAGTCAGTACAGATACACTTGAAGGACAATGGGCAGGACTGGCTCTGATTGACTGTTAGAAATGTTTGTTTCTGATCTGAGAAATGGCAGAGGTGCTCCCAATTTTTAGATGTCAGTTGCTTATTTATCTTTAATAGAACAGGGTCAAAATGTTCAGTGACATGAAACTTTACATGCACATATATACATATACCAGCTGCAAAAAATATTTTGTTTAGCATGATTTCTGCAACAGCATGTGTGTGTGACATATTTGCCGTATTAAGAAACAGGGTTTCCACTCACACCCCTCCAGGAGCCAGTCTGAATAATTCAAGTACTTTGCACAGCTGGACAAGCAAGTGAAAAACATCACTTTGTACAGCTTACGTGTATGAGGATGGGCACACAGGCCACTAGGGAGACAACTGCCTACAGCTTCTGGGATACTTGTTAAACATAGAACACCACTTTACCAGGTTACCTCCTTCCATCAGGACTTCTCTGACTATGTGGCATCAGCTGAAAAAAATCTGAGCAATCCACACCAGAGTAACTCTTCTTCCTTAGCCCAAGCCACTGATGAAGCAGGTCTACTCTTCTCCAGCTAACAGAATGACAAGGGGAACCCAGGGAACTGCCTCTCCTCTGAATCCAGGTGGGTCTGTGGTGTGACAGCCACAAAAAACAGGGAAACTGCCCCAATTTGCTCCAGCTGGCAAGCCAGAGACAATCTCCACGCAGGCATGGATGTCTGTGAAGTATTTAACTTCTGAAGCACCCCAGTTGTTAGGCACCCTAATAACACCTATCTCTAAAGAGTGCTGGCAGCCAGAATATCCCGCTCTTTACCTGCTCTCCATCTTAGGAGAATAAAGCAAAATACCTGTCCCACACTTCAGCCACAGATCGTTTTCCTTGTTTAAACTGTGACTGTCTTTATGTGAATGAAACTGACAGTTGTGGTGATGAATAATGACAATTCCATTAATAGGCTCCTGCTCAAATCTCTCTGTTTAAACATAGGCCCTCATAGAGGCAGAGGCTATGATGTCAGTTTAACAAAAGCTGACTGATGCATTAATGAAAGACTCATTAGGAAAATTAGATCTGCTGTTCAGCAAGGGTTGATGGTATCACCCTATTTGCATTAGAAGTGTGCATGTTGGCACCCAGGATTTCTGGCAGAACTGCTGTACAGGATAAGTGCTAACCCCTCCCTCCATAGCACAGCAGCTCTGATTTAAAAGTGCTACAGCAAGTGAAATAACTCAGCCTTTGGGTGACAATTAACAAATACTTTCTGCTGGTAGTGTGCCCTCTGCAATGCATGTTTAAGAGGAAAGCCTTAGGCTTGAATGGTAGACTCTGTGTCTGTCACTGCTACAACAGTTAGCAGTGCATTTGGCTTGTGTGCCCTTGTCACTTCTCTGAAATACTACCACAGAAAAAGCAGATCCTTTGGGCAAGTGAAGTAGAAGTGCAACTTGCAGTCATACCTCCCTGTCTCATTGTAGCATCACTTCTTGTCTTCATAAGAAACACAGACTCACTTGCCTACTCATGGCCAGTAGCCACAGTTCATGCTTGCAATATGGATCAGTCACAGCACGTTAGTATTAAGTTTTGTGCTACATTTTAAAAGAGAAGCTTCTGGAAAGGAAAAAAAGGAAGGACCTCAATTTTTGGTGGATTTGGTGCCATTCTTCAATAGGTCATCTCTCTCATCTCTATCAGGACCAGCAGTGGCCTATGTGCAGGCAGGGAGGAAAGACTGCATTGATGTGATTGGTCATCAAGTATCTCTGATAGCTTATTTTAATTTTGGCTATGATTGTACGAAATGAGCTTTTGTTTACAAATGAGATAGATGCAGCTTCTGATATATTAAACCTACCAAGGGGAGAAAAAAAAGAAAGACACAAGAAAAAGAGCATTTGGACGTAAGAGGTCAAGTTGACTTTGAAGTGCTCACTGAAGTATTCACAATATACCCACAGTGTCCCCTCCTGTTCTTGCCCCCACACGCTAAGGTCCCTGCAATGACAATTTTATCTTGCATAAGACATTTATTTGCAAACCAGGAGAGTTAATGATGAAGCATTTTGTAGATGCAGGGAATCTTGGAGGCCTGAACAATACTTGGAAGTGTAAACTGATACAGTTTGGTTTTGTAACAAGCATATTTACCTCAGTGTTAAGGAAATACTTAGCTTTAAAGGGGACAACACCCTGCTACTGATTATATTTAATTTACATCTGGATTATAATAGTTGTTTAGCAATTAAAGATCTGTAACCATGCTTCGTTGGATAGACTTTCAGTATAACATGAAAGCCTGATACTGATAGGGTTTATATTTTTTATTTCTCATTGAGAGAAAAAATGTTTCATAGACACTGTCTCTATTCTAGAAATGTCTGGTACAGAATATATGGAGTCAAATTACCACTAATGCTCCACCAACATGGCTTATTCTTTGGAAAAATTAACACTAAAACCAAAACATCTCTGCAGAACAGAGATGCAAAATAAAAGAAATGTATCAATTCCCTAACAAAAATTCTTACAGCCTTTTTGTACGAGCAAAATAGGGGACCAGACAATCTGGAGGCCCAGGGAGAGTTTCTGGGAAGCCCCAGTGGGATAAGACACAGTTTTCAGTAATTCACAGGTCAGCAGCAAAGGCTACTACACTAAAAGAAATCTTTAGTCTAGATCACTGTCATGGCCAAAGTATACTCTTTGAAGAGTAAGATGAAAAAATTTCTTGGACTTTTGTCCTCAAAAGCAGATTTTACTGCAATTTTAAACAACTTGGATGCTTACTTGCTAGCTACTAGTGAACATGTCCATATAGGACGTGTCTTAAATAACTAACTATACATAAAATGGGAAGTAGAAGCCTTAGTAGAATACCTGTGGCTCATCAGGAGAGGACTTTTTGGCATTTATTCTCCTGTGCTCATTACTTCCTACACACACTCTAGTTAAGTGATTGGGAATGCAAAATGCTGTGATCAGAAGAGAAATTCAAGCTCTAAAACCATGATCCCCTTCAGTGTTACTATTGGTAAAGAAAAGGTTGTAGCAAACAAAATGATCTGTAGCTTTTTCTTGTGTATTGTGAAATCCTTGTACATATCTCAAAACAAGTGACATTGCTTTCCTCAGCTTGAGGAGGATGACACTCCTTCAGAAAAAGGGAATCAGTATAAAATGCTCTCTTTTACAGTACAGTGAAGTTTGCTTTGTAAAATAATACAATACACTCACATAATGCTAATACCACTTTCAAGGATATCTGTACTTTCATTTACATCATACACTCTGTAGATATTTTTGTTACATACAGCAACAAGATATGTACAAACAACTACAGAGCAAGCAGATTGTTTCTGCTCTTCATGCATCATCTTCCAAATGTTTCTTTAATGAAGACAAACCACTTCTTGCTGAGATTGCAGACCTTTTTAAAGTATACATTAATATTTCCAGAGCTTATTAAAACTACACCTTCTAAATTTTTAAACATTTAGCTATTACAAGTGCCACAATTTCAGGGCAGAAAGGAAAAATGATCTACAACATGTTACTGTGCATGCAATTTGAACACAGCCATGGTTTTGTAACCAACAGACTTCTAAAAAGCTAGAAAAATATAACCCACATTTTAATCCAGGACATAAAAATTAACCATCTTGTTAACTTTCTCCTATACAGACTATAAAACCTAAGAAATTCAGAGGTCAGTCTGTTGGTGTTGGTTTCCTTTTAATTACACACATGAAATTGGATTACATAGTAAGATCCCAGCTGCTCAACCAAAAATTAAAAGCATGAGTTTATCTCATTTCTTTCCATAGATCCACCCATTGCCAAAAGTACTCCCCGATGTAAAATACTCCAGAGATTCATTGGTTTCCAAACAGAACCTAAATGCACACAAAGCCTTGATGATCTCCACTGGAGCTTAGAGTATCTAACAGCTGCAAGTCACGGCTCTAGCTAATTACTCCCAGTAACAAAAAGAATTTAAAAATCACTACAGGAAGAAGGCTCTCTGCCAGTGAAGTATTAATACATTTTTATGCAGCTGTTGTTTGCCTTGAATCTTGGTTCAAATTTTCTCAAAGGTAAAACTTCTAGAAATTGCTGTTCCTTTACCTGTTTTTACAGATTAGCAAAATGGGTACTACAGTAAATAAAAGATTTCAGGAGATCTTCATCACTTACTGTTACAGTATGAAAGTTCATTAGAGAAATCAGCTTTATATTTTTCGTTCAAAGAGTATTGCTTACCTAATATTATTTACTCCTGCAGAAAACTACCTGTTCACAGAAGCATTTCACAGCATACCCTGAACATGGTTAAGCTTTGCATTCTCTTGTTTCCTGTAGAAGTCTCTTCATAACTGTAATTTCTTAGGAATTGCTCTTCACTGAGCTTGTGAGTACATTTTCCACGACATCATGGTGTGCCTCATACTAGATGGATGCAGCTGCTTTTGTGATTCTTCAGCACACATTTACTCTTTAGCAGTCACTGATTAGGCATTTCAAAGCAGAGGCATCTAGCATCACACAAACTGGCACAGCAATCTGACGGCACTAGCAAAGATGCTCCCTACAGTTTTAGCAGCACAAGCCATGAAGAATAGCACACAATTATGCAAAAAATCACACATTTGTGTATGTCTCCAGCTAAGTGAAAGCAGGAATATAACCAGCAGTGAGGCAAATATGAAATCACTGTAGCCAGGACCTTGTTTACAGGTGAGACAAAGCAGCCAATGCAAGACTGAGGTAGTATTTTTAGATTTTTTTATTCCACTTCAACGAATCAGTTCTAATGTTAAGACCTTTTTAAGTAGGAATTATTCCCACCAACAGAAGCAAACACTTTTAGATAATTTTCCTTTTGACTAGCATTTACTACATAGTATTGCTATATATTTACTATATAGTATTGCTCGAGTTCAAATTCAACCAATAATCTTAACTAAGAACTGTTTCAAAGCAGCAAGCACCACTTATCACTAGATTGATGATAAAATTTGATTGATTAACCTGGGCTCAGTCATGGTATGGCAAATGTACTAAAATTAATTGTTGCAGTAAAATCCTCCAGTGATTAATACACATGGAGGTAAGAGAATATCAGTTTTTCCACTGGAGGGAGCAACTACAAGGATCACCATTTCAGGGGTTCATTCCTGTTCTGTGAATATGCAAGGGCTTCATGACCCCTGCCTTACTCGCCAGCAAGATTAAAAAGTGGCAGCAGGAATACACTCTCACATTCATAGAGTCTTTATATTTATGACCATGTCCCTGGGATGCCACTAGAACAATGGAATCTCAGAAATGTTGTGAAGGGGTTGGAAGAGACCCCTAAGATTACCATGTCCAACTGCCAGCATCCCTCCTCCTGATAAATAAAATTCATTTCTCTGTATCACCATGCCCACTAAAAGCATGTCCTGAAGTTCCTCATCTACACAGTTTTTAAATAGTTCCAGGGATGATAACTCCACCAGCTCCCTTGGCACCCCATTACAGCACCTAACTCTCTCAGTAAAGAATTTCTTCCTCAGATCTAATCCAAAACTCCTCTAGAGCAACTTCAGGCCATTTCTTCAAGTCCTGTCATTATTCAGTTGAATTCTTTTCTCAAAGGCCAGCATCCACTTTCCTACAGTCTCCTTTCAGGCAGTTGTAGAGAACAATAAGGTCTCCTGTCAGCCTCCTCCAAACTAAGTATTCCCAATTCCCTCACCCTCTCCTCACAGGACTCGTTCTCCAGACCCATCACCAGCTTGGTTGCCCTTCTCTGAACTCTCTCCAGCACCTCAAAGTCTTTCTTATAGTGAGGGACCAAAAACTGGCCACAGTACTTGAGGTGCAGCCTCACCTCTGCTGAATACAGGGGCACCATCGCTTCCCTTCTCCTGCTGGCCACACTATTCCTGATATAAACCAGGATGCTGTTGGCCTTCTTGGCCACCTGGGGACACTGCTGGCTCATACTCAGTGGATGAACATCCCCCCCCCCAGTCATTTTCTGCCTGCCACCTTTCCAGCCACTGCTCCTCAGGTGATGTGCCCTGGCATTATCTTGACTATCATGACAACTTGTTCATGAACAACTTGTTCTTGTCACTATCTCCAGGCATATCAAGGACATGGGGGTCATCAAGAGCAGTCAGCATGGTTTTATCAAGGGTAAATCATGTTTGACTAACCTCATAGCCTTCTATGAGGAAATTACTAGGTGGATAGATGATGGTAGAGCGGTAGATGTGGTTTATCTTGATTTCAGTAAAGCATTTGACACCGTCTCTCACAGCATCCTTGTAGATAAGTTGACCAGGTATGGGTTTGGTGATCAGGTAGTGAGGTGGATCAGGAACTGGTTGAAAGGAAAGAGTCAGAGAGTTGTAGTCAATGGGGCAGAATCTGGTTGGAGGTGTGTGACTAGTGGAGTCCCTCAGGGGTCGGTACTGGGACCGGTGTTGTTCAATATCTTCATCAACGACTTGGATGAGGGTATAGAGTGTACCCTCAGCAAGTTTGCTGATGACACTAAGCTGGGAGGAGTGGCTGACACACCGGAAGGCCGTGCTGCCATTCAGAGAGACTTAGACAGGCTGGAGAGTTGGGCAGAGAGAAACATGATGAAATTCAACAAGGGGAAGTGTAGAGTCTTGCATTTGGGGAAGAACAACCCGATGTCCCAGTATAGGTTGGGGGCTGACCTGCTGGAGAGCAGTGTAGGTGAAAGAGACCTGGGGGTCCTGGTAGACAAGAGGATGACCATGAGCCAGCAATGTGCCCTTGTGGCCAAGAAGGCCAATGGCATCCTGGGGTGCATTAGAAAGGGTGTGGTTAGTAGGTCAAGAGAGGTTCTCCTCCCCCTCTATTCTGCATTGGTGAGGCCGCACCTGGAATATTGTGTCCAGTTCTGGGCCCCTCAGTTCAAGAAGGACAGGGAAGTGCTTGAAAGAGTCCAGCGCAGAGCTACTAAGATGATTAAGGGAGTGGAACATCTCCCTTATGAGGAAAGGCTGAGGGAGCTGGGTCTCTTTAGTTTGGAGAAAAGGAGACTGAGGGGTGACCTCATCAATGTTTTCAAATATGTAAGGAGTGAGTGTCAGGGAGATGGAGTTAGGCTTTTCTCAGTGATGACCAGTGATAGGACAAGGGGTAATGGGTGTAAATTGGAGCACAGGAGGTTCAAGTTGAATATTCGAAAAAATTTTTTTACTGTAAGGGTGACAGAGCCCTGGAACAGGCTGCCCAGGGGGGTCGTGGAGTCTCCTTCACTGGAGACATTCAAAACCCGCCTGGACACGTTCCTGCACGATGTACTCTAGGTGGCCCTGCTCTGGCAGGGGGGGTTGGACTAGATGATCTTTAGAGGTCCCTTCTAACCCCTAGGATTCTATGATTCTATGACTGATCAGCACTACACTTTGAAACTTGGAGGTCTTCTTGGTCTTGATCAGGAAATGGAGACGGATGAGTTTCTCAGGACAAAGTTTTGCAAAGTGGTTGAATAACCCATTTGTTTCCAAGAATCATTTCCAGTAATGAGTAGGCTTCTAGCTGCTTTTACCAATCTGCCTTTATTTCATGCAATAAGTCCATTTCCCAGTGAAAGCTTGGAGAGAACAATTCTGTTTGACACAGTATATACTTGGACAATTGGACAATTTTCTTTTTTTTTTAACCTCCATTTTTTTCCCCTTTCCCTTGTGTTGCTTTTATACAGAATATTTGCTGCAGTGTTCCCAGACTACAGAATTTATCAAACTCAACTGATTTTCTCAGCTGATTACCCAGATCATCCTATAACATCTCTTGCTATACAGAAGAACACTGTTTTGACGGCACAGAACTGGAAGGCTCATTTTGCCTTTGATCTTGCAACTCCAACGAAACATATATTCACCTGCCAGTGGTACAGTGGAAGTTAGTGGGAAATCTGGTACTCATCCCCACAGTGACAATGTGCAGTAACGAAATAATTAGCAATGAAATTTACATCACAGATCTCATAAATGGTGGTTCTTTTTTCATTGTTTATTTTCCTGCAGCAAACAGAGTCAAAACAGTTTTTTCTTGACTGCACTGGGAAAACAGGAATCCTGCTACTTCTGCTGAACAGGACAATTGGTAACCATTCTTAATGAGGGGCAATGAATTACTAGTACAGCCAAATATCTAATACTTAATGAAAGCAGCTCCACTTGATCCAAGGTCTTGAGAAAATAGTGCATTTTCACAGATTCAGGCCTTTAAAGGCTTGTTTAAACTTAAACATTTTTCTGTATACATTTTTTTTTATTAAGATCATCTTGATTTCACAAAGGGTTGTGTGCTTCATTAACCCACTGGAACTGTCTTGAACATAAAGAGAACCATATAAAGAAAACATCACTACACAGGCTAGTAGTTTCATTTAACTCTTAGGATACAATTTCTAACACCACACAGAAGCACAGCAAGCGGCCTGTTTGTGGGGAAAATAATTAACCTAGGAGCTTTCAAAAATTTCAGTATATTTATAAACTCAGTTTGAAATGTAAAATATGAATGCCTCCAGAAAAAATTAACAAGATCACGGTGGAAAATTGCCATTAGTGTATTTCTGAAATTTCCTAGGACAAGGCATCCTTAAAAAAACCAAATCGACAACTACACCAGTAAGCTGTGTTAACATTTATCAACTATTTAAATATTAGTTTCAAAAAAGAAAACCCTTTACTAAATTTCTGAAGGAGCAGATATCTAGGGACACTTAAGGCTTATTGACAAAGCATGCACTGGATAGTGAGCTACCACAAATGCAATAGCCCTGTGGCCAGAGAGAAACCATACCAGGACACACAGTGTCCTCAGCACCAGCCTGACCCTGTACATGCAGTTCTTGCACTGAAGAGGCCAAGCAAGCTCTAGGCCATCAACCAGAGCTGTGAATGCTCCCAACACTGCATCTAAAGCTGGGTTTTGTCTTGCCTCCACTTTGGCTCTGAGGAAAGGTGGAGGCAAGGTGTGACAGGTTCCTTAAACAAACCCGACAGATACACAGCAGACAGACAGCACATCTCTCATATGTGAGGAACAGGAGCCCTGTTTCACTCTTTCCTTGTAGCTATTCTTGTATGTGTTTAGCACTATGTAACAGTTTACAGTTTCTAGATATTTGCTTTTAGGGAGCTTTTATAGCTGTGAGCAATTTAGAATGTTTGGAACCTACTCCTGTTAGAAATTCATTGTGTGATTTATGACAGCACACATGCCAGAAATATACTACAGGGGAAAAGCAGCACGAAAAATGCCATGCATACATGGGAGTATAAGTGCTCTTCACACAGGCAGGGTGAATTTACCTATCTTATGAGGGGTCTCTACCTCTGTAAGCTAAACAGGGGGAAACAGCACTGCTATGTTTGGTACCTAAAAGAACTTGCATTGTTGGTCCTACACCTTCCATTCACCTCTTGAGTAATGGAAAATTGTGCTTAAATGTACAGAAAGAAAAAGATTTCACTGAAGTAATGAAAAATGCCATCTTTTCTTACCTGTATAAATCACTGCTGGGTGGGAAATCCAGATGAGCATACAATTGCTTTAAAAAGTCTTTCCACCCTCCCCAGTTGACAATGTGGTTGAATCTTCTATGTTTAGGTTCTCTCCCTACCAGCACCATGAATAGATTCATCTGGTCAATGACACCCATATATCTTGCAGCAATAGAGGACCATACCCATTCTAAAGTAAAAAAACAACCAATCAAAGTAAAACAACAACAAAACACAAAACAAAACAAAAAACAAAAGAAGCATTTACAACACAAAGTAATTCTCATTCTCTCTTAAGTTTTTCTGCCATGAACTGATGCCTCATGTTTGGAAATTTTGAGTTTCATTTTGCCTATCTAGTGGAGCTAGAGTAGTTCCAAAGCACCAGATTTCTTTTTATAAGTTAATTTGCAGTACTGAGAGGATATGATGATCTAACTGCATCAGTAAAAAATGCAGTAGGGTACTGCTGTTATTTTAGGACAAAGAATTGAAATGAAATGAAGAATACAGACTTGAGTTGAATGCTGCATTTCAGTCCATGCAGCAGGGAAAAGCAAAGCCTTGGTGAAAAGTGCGTAGCTTACAAGCTCATGTTAGCAGTCAAAAGGAGAGAAAAAAATACCAGCATTCAAACTGAAATGATACTCTCATATACTTCTGCTCCTATCTTTTCCCTGGAGTCTGAAAACATCATAGTAGCAACACTGATATGCTAATAATAATAAATCTGAATGTGAAGCAATGCTCCTTACATTAAAGCATTATGTTCAAAATACCAGGCAGAATCTGTTAATGACAATAAATTGGCAGCTAAGGCTGAGAGACAAAAAAAACCCTCCTCTAACCCAGATGTGCTTCATTTACTAAAAAAATCATATTGACAAGTGTGTTGATAGAGCTCAGCTGGTGAGCAGCTGCTTGGATAGAAATAGTTCAGAATAGTTCAGAATCTGTAATGTTTGCCAATATTCAAAGACATTTAAGGGGACCTAACAGGAAACAAAAACTCCATGGCCTTCAAAATGAAGTGATCCTTACTATGAACATGACACACCTGCTCATCTGTAGGCCAAGGAGCCTGAACAGAGAGCAGGAATTAAACTAGATAGCTCCCAGATGTATTTCTATGGCAGCCAGGAGTGGAAAGATCACAGTACCAACATGAATTAAAATGTAGATACCTTCCCAAAGCCCTGGTGTGCAAATAGGTTCATCTAGGTAAAGAATGGCATGACAGCAAGTCTGACTGAAGATTCACACTCTGTGCCTCCAACAGACTCCCAGTTCTTCCACAGCCAGGCAAAGTTTCTGTAAGAAGCTGAAGGGCATCTTCTGGATAAATAGATTCCTACAACCAAGATCAGAGCTGCTCACTTCTCTCCATTTGTTACCATAATTTTGATGACTTCTGCTGTACAGTGCATGCAACCCTGGAGAAACTCTATGGGAGTTCAAAGCCACTTTCTGAACTCAAGTCTCCAGCTGTCTTGGTGACTCAGGGAAACCCAATTATTTGGGTTTGGTGTATTTGGTGTATTTTATGACAGAAATAGGGACTCTCCCGGAGCCTGACACTGCTTTCTCCCAGTGTGGTCACATTTGGAGAAGGCTGTTTTGTCTAAAACCATACAAAATCCCAATTGAGATTCCAGTCCAAAGAATTGTTGGCACTTGTGACCACTGATGAATTCTGTCAAATAGGTTTGTATTTGGCACGTTTACCCAGCCCTTCAAAGCCCCTACTGCTGAAGAGGTACTTGAGATGGGGTGGACTCACCAGATTACAAGGCTGTTTTCTAAACAGAGTATTTAGCAAAAGCTAAAGTTCAGAGGAGGAACATTTTGTGACATCTGTCACAATACTGATATTCTACTGAAGGAAGCTTCATGTTTATAAATAATCCAAGGAAAAAAATGCTGTTAAACAGCGGCAAACATGTTAACATAATGACTTGGCAAGATACTTTGAAATCACATGCCATGTATTTCCTAGATTAGACTTTTTAAGTAAGGGTTATGTGCTGTCCAGTGTTCATAAAAGATTAAGAACTAGACAATACTATAAAATAATCTCAGACTTAGAATCCTCAAGTAAAACCAAAACATTCCAATCTGTAACAGCCTTGAAAATTGATCTTTATCAATTGAACAAACCTGGTACTAATTCTCAGAGACAAGAGGTAAAAGATGGGCCTTGTGAGAGCATCTTCAGGAACTTTACATAATTTGATTATTACGAACTTTTCCCAAGAAAACTGAGTACATGATACAGACCAATTTCTTTATTGTCCTACAGAAATCCTTGTCTGAAAGTGCTACAAAACTAAATATGTCTGTGGAACAGATAAACGGAAGTTATTTTGAAACACCTAATATTTATTCCAAATTTTGTGATGAGGACTGAAATTTCATCAAGTTTTCATTTGATTTTCTAGGAAATAGCTACAGAATACTTTTGTGAATAAATGCTTATAGCAGGGGTTCTCAAATTCTCTTCAAACAAGTTCCATGACCAGGTGAAGCCCTCAAGAAAGATAAAACACTTCACAGGTGGCAATTCAGTCAACCAAAGAGGAAATTAATCTATTTTATTAGAATTTTATTTTGCTAGAGGTTTACTTCTAATTTTTTACTTTAAATTTATTTTTTCTCTTTGTGCTTTGCATAGATTTTGAAGCAGCGCACTATCACCTGAAAGAACTGCCAAAATTTGGTATCAGAATTTGAAAGCTTCTTTTCAGGCTTCTGCTGCCTTTGCTTTTAGTTGTTGGTTTGTTTTTTTTTTCTTCACATCCTTTTCTGCTTTGCTTCTGCTTTTCTGGAGAAGTTATCTCGGTAGCAGGAAATTAAATAACCATTTTTTCCAGAAAAAGCAAGGACAATTCAAAAGACTGAAGAGGGTAACCTTAGAAATTCTAAGACAAGTCTTGATGAGCTTCAGACATAATATTAATTTTCAGCAACTTGAACTTTCCTTTTTAGTCCAGATTTTACCTTTTTGGAGGTCCCTCTTCTCTTCCCCTAATTGTTCTGAGGGATGCCTATATAAATTCATAGGGCATCAGGGTTATAGCAAATACTGTTAAGCTACCTAGAATGTGGACGACACTGCTTTTGATCAGAAAAGTAAGCTACATCAGTGAGTGCTGAACGAGTTTTCAGGACTAATTAATTTTTTATTAGAGATTATTTTCTTTCATAAGTGTTGGCAAAGAGTCCTGTTGGATCAGCAGTTGGGTGACCTGCTTTTATGAGACGATTCATGTAAATGCTCAAAAGTATGAGCATCTAATACAAGTACATGTGCTGTACTAAGCAAGGGTCCTTCTGCATAAATGAGAACAATTTAGTAAGTGTTGCTTCAAATCAAAATGTATTTTTTTTGTTTAGTAAAGTATGCACAGTTTATAACCAATACTTTGCCAGCAGTTATAGTAACTTTCCCTATAGGATTACTGGGTCACAAAAAATATCATGTTGACTTAAAATTCACTCATGTCCATGAGTCACCATGACATAGCACACATAGAAACCAGGTTTTGTTAACTTTCTGGTTAATAAACTATGCTTGGTTTTTAGAGTGGTCTTATAAGTATAAAAAATTACTAATTAGTTTTCCTCTTTTCCCATTCATGCCTCAGAAAATAAGTTTAGTCAAGAACAGCAAGAAGACTGTTCAGAAGACAATTGTGTCAGATTCGATAGCATAAAGTTAGGCAATCTCTTAACCCTGACATAACTGCTGTCTACTTTAAAAAAATGCACATTTTCATTCACTGAGAAAATGTTCTCCTGCCAAGGGAAAACTCTTCATAGATACAGGTGGGAAGTTCACCTGTCACAGCTACCTTCATTGCATACATCTTTTACAGAAAGTCTCAAGTACGTTTTGTCTGTAATGAAGCCCTTCCACAAGGGTCCCAGCAAACACTTGTGTCTCCTAATCACAGTTCATCCTCTGCCAGTGTCATGCTTCCAGCTGGTCTCGTCTTTCTGTTAGCCCCACACAAATGTTGCTGAAACTCTTTTTATTTAAGTATCTTGCCCTCTTCTACCATAACTCATGAAGTAGTTTCACATGTTCTTCCTTCGCTTTTTTATAGAATTTTAGTACAGTTAAAAACAACCAACCAAACAAATTTGCATAATGCTCCCTTACTTATGAGCTATGACTACCCAGAGGTATTCAACTAAATATAATGAAATTCCTGTTTTCTCTGCTGATCTTTCCTCTGGGCAACTGCATTTATAACTGGTAACTTAGTGTTGATCATTGATTGCCTTCTCTGCAGTGAAAAATCCAAATACAAGCAGTTTTAAACTAGAGGTAATTACATAAACACATCTTGACCTCATTTCCATATAACAAAATAATTCAACCATGCCTACTTACGCTGTACTTAAACAGGTTTAAGTTGAGAACTAAAACTAACCTTCCGTGAAAGAGTGCAAGTTGAACACACAGATGTCCCTGCTGGGATATGAACTCCAAATATAGTTACTCATTTGCTGCCAAGCACTCTATCTTGCATCCTTCCATTACTCTGGCCACCAAAGAACATAAACACACAAGAATTCAGAACACTATTTATTTAAGTAAACGTGAAGTGGTTTGTTAACACTGGCTATCACTGATATCCTATGTGTGTTATCTATGCGTGTTGTTCAGATTTATGAACTTAACATCAAGTTAAACTCTACTCCATCAGAGAATCATAGAGTTCCTCAGGCTGGAAAAGACCTTCATAGAGTCCAAGCCTTGTCCTAACCCTATTGCCCTGTTTCCAATGACCCACCACTAAACCATGGCCCCAGGCACCACATCCAGGTGATTTTTAAACACGTTCAGGGGTGGAGACACAACCACTTTCCTGGGGAGTCTGTTCCAGTGCTTAATAACCCTTTCTGTAAAGAAGTTTCTCCTGATACCCAACTTAAATCTCCTGATGCAACTTGAAGCCATTCCCCCTTTTCCTGTCATCTGTCCCCAGAGAGGAGACCAACCTCACTCTCACTACAAACTCCTTTCAGGTATTTGTAAAGAGTGATAAGGTCTCCCTCAGCCTTTGTTTCCCTAGGCTATACAGCCCCTCAGTCACTCCTCACAGGGGTCGTTTTCCAAACCCTTTACCAGCGTGTTGTCCTTCAGACTTGCTCCAACACCTCAACATCCTGTTTGTATTCAGGTGTCTACAACTGAACACAATATCTGAGGTGGGGCTTCAATAGTGCTGAGTTCAGGGGCAAGATTACTTCCTTAGTTCTGCTAGTCACACTGTTTCTGATACAAGCCAGAACGCCATTAGCCTTCCTGGCCACCTGGGCACATTGCTGGCTCATATTCAGCCAACTGTCAATCAATACAAGTGCCTTTTCTGCCAGGCAGCTTTCCAGTCACTCTTCTCTAAGCCTGTAGCATTGCCTGGGGTTGTTGTGACCAAAATGCAGGACCCAACACTTAGCCTTACTGAATTTTATCTCAGCCCAACAATCTAGTCTGTCCAGGTCCCTCTGTAAAGCCTTTCTACCACACAGCAGAGCAACACTCCCTCCCATCTTGGTGTCATCTGCCAACTTACTGAAGGTGCATTCAATGCCCTCATCAAGATCATTAATGAAGATGTTAAATAGTAGTAGCCTCAGCACTGAGCCCTGGAGGACACCACTTGTGCCTGGCTGCCAACTGGATTTAATTCCATTGACCATAACTCTTTGGGATCAGCCATCCAGCCAGTGTTGAATCCAGCAGCGTATATGCCCATTCAAGCCACTGGTAGCCAGCTTTTCCATGAGGATGTTATGGGGGACAGTGTCAAAGGCTTTACTGCTACGTCAACAGCCTCTTCCCCATCCACTAAGCAGGTCACCTTGTCATAGAATGAGATTAGGTTTGTCAAGCAGGACCTGCCTTCCATGAACCCATGCTAACTGGGCCCAATTGTCTTGTTGACCCTTAACCGATCTATAATAGTTCTTGACATTATCTGTTCCATGACCTCCCCTGGCACTGTGGTGAGACTGACAGGTCTGTAGGTACTGGGACCCTCTCCTTCCAGTGTTACTTGAAGGTGGGTGTTATATTTGCCAGTCTTCAGTCCAATGGGACATCCCCAGTTAGTCAGGACTTCTGGAAGATGATGGAGAGAGGCTTGGCAACCACATCAGCCAACTATGTTAGCACTCTAGGGTGTAATCTGGTCCCATCAATGTATGAGTGTCTAGCTTATGAAGCAGGTTCATAAGCATTTCCTCCTGGATTACACAGGGCCTAATTTGTTCCCCCTGTCTTCTATTTTAAGAGATTGTGTGCCCAGGGAACAACTAGTCCTATTAAAAACTGATGCAAGGAAAGTATTAAGTACCTCAGTCCTGCAGCAATGGGAGATGTTCCACACCACATGCTACAAGGTTTTGTGTAAAAATCTCACAGTAAAGATACAAAAGAGAAGGTGAGAAACAAACCATTACAAATGAAAGTTACATTGAATAAGCCACTTTTGAAAATGTATTATGAAGTGGAAATTCACTTTCATTCAACTGAGCAAAGCAAATAAATTTAGGACCATTTGTACTTTAAAAATGGCAAGAAACAGTTGTGTAATTTTTAAAGAATTTTAAGAAGAGCTGGGAAGGGAAAAAAAAAGCAAAGGTTAACTGAATATCCATTTGATTAATGGAGCCCAGAGATTAATAAAGTAATTAAACAGTAAATGAACTTTGCAATAAAGACTAGATACTTCCATCTCCTTTGTATTTATCCTAACACACTAGGGCATTAACTTGGCTACACTGAATAGCAATCTGCTGGACAGACAGCAAACTAATTTTTGCTGAATATGTTTAATAGCTCATTAATTATATTGGCCTAAGTAGTGAGTGGTTCATATAACACCAAGGTGAAAAGAGATGACACTGATTCAAACAACTAATACACAGAATTAGTCCTACTTCCTTGTTGGTAATGGGGACCCTAAGCTAAATTAAAAGGAGCTCAAGAGCTTAGCAGAAACCTTTCCCTCAGAGTGCCAACCCCTGCAGCAGAGTACAAGAGGGTAAAAGACATGCTCATGACACTCTTTTCCCTTCAACTTTGTTTATTGATGTACTGAACATGAAAAAGTACAAAGGATCCAAACACAAAAGAAAACATGTACAACCTCTTAAATACTCAACAGAATATATTTTCTATTCCAACAGATGTGAATTAAGTCATACTATACAACTTCAAATAAATACCAGCCTTATATTTTACTAAGTGCTCTGATAAACACTGTAAAGTGAAGCCCAATTTACATGCCTTCTCATCAATGCCGTTAGTTGCTACAGTATTACAGGAAAGAAGCATGTAGCTACCGTTTTCCCCACATTGGAAAGTTTGTGATTTCTATTGTATATACAATTTTTAATGCAGAGGATTAGCTTTAACAATCTAAATGCACCTAAGAATGAGGAAGTGCTCAGGAAGCCAATTGATTTTTGAATAGCATTGAGTGGGTCAGCATGAAAACTCGCTTATTCACTTTAGCACGCGCTTCACAGTATATGTACTGTACTATACTGAAAGATTTATAACTACAATTTAAAAGAATAATAACCAAAAGCAACTGCAAAGATAGTGTACAACTATGTTATGCATAGAACATTGCTTTTTCTAAGGGGAAGCATATGAGCATCTCAGTTTATACAAAAAGCAGGACGTAACTACATAGTTGTCAGTGCATCCTGGTGAAGGCATAAAACCCCCAGCTCTTTTTTTTCAAAAATTTAATTATAAGCTAGATGCTAATCAGAAAATATTCTGTATTTTTTTTCTTAAATTTCTTCAATATGTGGTAAAGGCTTCTTCTATTTCCCCAAATAGTGATTTAAGCATCATACAAAGTTAAATTCCAATAGCATACAGGTATTTATGGTTTTGTATGAAAAATGTAAGGAAATTTGTTCAAAACCTATGATTATACTCGTTTTTACCACAAACATATTTATAAACAAAAATGTATCATCACCATAAACAGCTGAAGCTAGACTATCTACAGACAAAAATAGCAACAGATCTGATGCACTGTAAATTCAAGTCCTCAGGACAACAAAAATGAATAAGCAGACCTCAAGTAACAATGTTAATGCCATTTACAAAGAAAAAACTCATACAAAAACATTCAAAATTGAACGTCACTTGGCATGTAACTTAAAAAATCAACTGAAATCAAAATTAGCTGAAAGGCTTATAACTCAAGGTCTTATTTACATTACACAAAGCTCAGGTGTTAGCCTTGAACAGAACTTTCAAAATACCTCCAAATATACCCAACTCAGGCCACTTCTGCTGATTTGCAACTTGCAAACCATGCTCAATGTCTTTTTCTTAAGACAAAACAATTCTTCAAACAATAGCAAGTACATCACTAAACACCATGAGCTCTATCTGAAGGGAATTCTTTAGGAAGAACAGATTTTTTTCCCCCATCTCTCAGTATTTTAAGTTTCCTGCTTGCTCTTATATTCTTTTAATTTTTCATTTGTTTCAAAATCACAAATTAATGTGAGCCACCTATCACTTAATAACCAGGATGGCCAAAGACCTCACTGATGATTACAAAAATGAAACCAACAGTGTATCCCATTGACTCTGCCTCTTAATACAAAGGTCTCATAAATCTTTCTAAATTTTCCCCAACAACTGCAAATTTCCTGGTAAGTTTTAAAAGCTCACTAGATGTCATATGAAGAGATTTCTCAAAGTATTCAAGTCAAAATATTTGTTCCAGGACCAGTAAAAAGTTTCTCCAAATTTTTTTTTTATAAAAATAGATGCTTTTTTAAACCCACATCAAAGAGGCTCTTATCTCTTTGGCAAGGTACTGCTTTATGAAAAGTTCTCCAGTATTCTTACAATAAGCTTTTATAATGTGTTCCCATTCCCCAGCCCAAATTATAATTATAAAATAAATACTGCTTATAACTTTATAAATTAAATGTAAACTTCAAATACTTCTCTTGAAAAACAAAACAGCAATGCATCCAAAATGTAAATTAAACACAAGGCAAATCAAGTAACAAAAAAGAAAAACAAAACAATTAAGTGTAACACAAAGCCTCAGTATTTACTTATAGGCTAAAGGCAGTCACGAAAAAGAAAACTTCCTCCCTTAGCTGAAACATTTTAAAAGGTCCACCTTCTTCAAAGAAGGCAATAGAATATGCATTGCGACAGGCAAAAACCCTGTACCTCTTGTCAATATTCAAACACAAAAGATATTTAACAAGTTTTAATTCAAATATTAGCAATAAAAAATCTCACATATTCTTAGGATGCTAAGTAGTCATTTTATCCCCATTTCCACACTAACATACAACAAAGGCATTTACTACTGCACAAAGCTTCTTGTAAATCGCCTTTGTTGTATAGTTTTCATGTAGTAATGCACTGAGAATAACTTGCTAGGCTTTGTGCGTTTTGTTAGTTTTGAAGGAGACCTGCAACACTCTATCCCCAAGGCGGTAGCCATTCAGGCTCGCTATGGCCATTGCTGCCTCATCATAGTTTGTCATAGTCACAAATCCAAAACCTTTGCACTTGTTGGTATTGAAGTCACGGATGACCTTCACATTGGTTACTGCTCCGAAGGGTCCAAACATTTGCCAGAGGATACTCTCATCAGCGTCGGGGGCCAAGTTGTACACAAAAATGCACCATCCAGTTCCTGCGTGTCCGGGTATGTTAATTCCAGCCAAACTGGTCATTCCATCAATGGTCATGGGAGGAAATCTATTGAACAATGGGGGGGAAACCAAAGCAGAATCATAAAGCAGATGCTCAGAGAAAATCCCAGCAAAGAAATTTCACAAATGAAAAAGAAAATTATACAGGGCTTTTCACAGCATGAACATGGTGCCTAGAATAATAAGGTAACATCAATTTTTTTTTTCCCAACTGCAAAAACAAAAAAAAAAGCAAAAACAAAAAACAAAACCAAAAAAGGTACACCATTACGCGTAAGTACGAGGAACTGTGCGAGGCCTGTGTGAAATGAAGTAACAGAAAAACAAAAGAGCAGCATGTTATAAAATGAGCGAGGACTGTTAAATCATTTGAAACAGGAATTCCATGGAACTGCTACAAAAAGTTTGTCTCTTACATGCACTATGTGCCAAAATGAAAAATCTTAGCTGAAGTCCCAACATGCAAAATTCCAACAGTAAGCCTGAGAAAGTAAAAGTA
This sequence comes from Calypte anna, assembly GCF_003957555.1. Lineage (NCBI taxonomy): Eukaryota > Metazoa > Chordata > Aves > Apodiformes > Trochilidae > Calypte > Calypte anna. The sequence goes on along the minus strand of NC_044274.1, from coordinate 63,365,969 downwards.
CACTAAAAACTAAAAATGTGGTTATGAACCTAAGTCCTTCATTACCTCTTTACTCCATAAGCCATGTTGAGCAGATTGTCCAACCTGCAAAACATTTAGCAAAGTTTTCAGTCTTCAGACTTTTCCACCCTTGAATCTTAAGGAAATTACTGCTATGATCCTTGCATTCTACAGAACTTCATGCAAAGCATCATCACAGTGCACTGCCGCACCTGATTATACCTGATACAGTTACTGAGTATGAAGCAGACGTTCTTATGTAGCCTGCACAACCATAAATATTTAAAGTTGAAAAAGTGCATCAAGTTTTGCCTAAGTCAAATATAGTTAGCATGAAATTAGTCAGTGACCACCTCAGTGGAATTTGCCATCTTACTACCTTGTTTTGGATAAAGACTGAGGCTTCTGATGATTTGATGGTTCAGACAGATGCAGGGTTATGGAGCAGTGAAAGATTGTTAAAGCTTCAACTACAAACAAGATTTTTCTTTTTCCAGAACAAAGGGTTTTTATACGCTCACATACATATATTAGACTGTAAGCTTTCTCTATTTATTTCATCCCTCACCTTGCCTCAAGCTGCTCAACTGTAATATGCCAATACAACTCTAAACATTTTGGAATCACCTAGCCAATACACAGAATATGACAGTGACTAAAAATTGTATTAATTTAATTCCTGAAGTTCCTTGAATTGTTTCCCTAAGAAAATTTCCACCTTAAAGAAGCTCTTATTTCTTCCTGCCAAAGCACAGATATGTGAATAGAAATTCTTGCTAAAGGTTCTCTTCAAGCTTAGATAAAAAAGGTACACTTTTAAATATTGTTCTGTTTTGAGTGACCATCTGTAACTTATTATGAGTTCTCCTCAGTAATGAGATACACCGTTAAAGATAATTACTGGTATACAGAATCCAAACACAACTACTGCAGTAATCTAACTAATACTTGTGCTCAAAAGACTTGAAAAAAAAATATTTGGCCTTGTTTGCAGCTAAGAAAAGCTGTCAAACTGTAGAGCACTAATGATTTTGCAGTAAGCAGACTTTGCAGGATGCAATGACAAGAAAGCAAGCCACTGAACACCTATAAAAGGAGCTGAGAAAGGGAAATACTATTATGCCTGACTACTATCCATAGACCTAGGGTGGATGACAGATGTCTACTATCATTAGCATTTTGGAGGTGGAGAAGACGGTGAGGAGTTCATGAAACATTACCACTTAGAGGTTCTTGCTGAGGATGTCATACACGAGCAGTACGATCACCCTAACAGTTTTTATCAGTTAGCAAGATGACTTAAAAGATATTCTGGAAGAATTCTCATGGGCATTCACTAAGCAGTTTTTAAAGGTGCTTGAAGTTACACATCCTGCAGAAACTGAGGAGGAATTACATATAGCTGCTTTGGAAAGCCAGGATTTTTTAGTAAGAAAAAAGAAGTATTTTAGTGATTCTACTGTCCTTTACTACTGAAGTCTAATTTGACTCTGTTATCAGGCCTCTGTTAACAAAGACAGGGAAAATGCATCAGGTAATCTTGTCTGATATCAACAATTATTTTTCCCATGGGAAAGATACAGAAGACTTGAAGCACTGGTGCAATTTGAACTACGTAGTCAGCACCCAAGCTGGAATGCTGCAACTCAAAAAATCAAAAAAGACAGATTTCCCTTTATAAAGGGGAACAATTTATAAAAACTTAAAATTTGCCAATGCAGTCTTGTTTAGAGAAGAAACAAAAGCCTGAAGGCCTTTCCCCCCAAAAATATTAAAAAGTCAACTCAATTTGTCTGCAACCCCAAGTCTACTTTGTGACTGGACAGTTCAACCTTGTTCTTTCTTCAGCATAAACAGGAAGACTTTATATCCCCTCCAATTCACTAGACTTGGTACATACTCAATGCTTTTGTTGCCATTATACTTTGAAGTGAAGCTGATCAGTATTTCTTATGGCTGTTTCCGACATCCCTTTACGTTTAGTATCTCAGCAAAGAACAGACAAACCAACCAACCAACAACTTTTCAGTGAAATTTGAAAGCGCATTCTTAAAAATACACTACTTTTAAATTGAAAAAAAAATCACAAGCAATAACATTTTTAAAGTAGTCTACCTTACTGACAATAAATTATGTCCTATTCTAAGAAGAAACTCTAGAAGTTGAAGAATTTTTACAAATTGTCATAGTTTTAACCCAGAGTTAGACCCAGATGCTATACCTGCCAGTATCAAGAGTAATACTGAACAGAGCTCAGTATCTGGGAACAAGCATATTCACAACAATAACAAGGCCAGATTTGCCAGAATATGTTGAATCCTGTATGCAATGCACTCCTCATAATCTCATTTCATACAGTGGACTGGAGGCCCATCCTGAAAGTACAAATTCTACCCCTGTGCTCTGCCTATGGGACAATGGCAAGCCTACTTTTAATGAATATTCAACACACAGTTAGATTAAACCTCTTATTCCCTAAGAAATTGTAAAGAAAATCCACCAAACAATGAATAAAATTGGTTATTCCTTCCCTTAAGGCAGAAAGCACATAAGGCTGAAAAGCTTACAACTGATACGTTCTGCAAGTGCAGTCCATGACCTCTGAATCTTCAGTCTAAAAGCAAGGGTAGCCAGCCAATGCAGAGCTTTTGCAGTTTGGAATCATCTCTTTGAAACAAACTGCCAGCTTATTTATTTCTTGAAAAGTAAAAGAGAATCTGTTTCAGTATATTACTGTTTAACACATTCGAGTCAGAGTGATGAGGCAAACTGTGAGAAAATGATGAAAAATGACTGAAAAAATGCAAGGTCTAAATAATTTCTCTGCTGTCACCATCTGATGTTTTCAATACACTATATATCACAGGGAATTGCATGGCTGTAGTTTCAACACAACAGGAACATATACCCACAAAAAACACATGGAAGTATCTTTACTGCAAAACTTTGTAATAACAGAAAAATAACTGTGGCATTCAGGACTTAAGGCAACTGACTAGAAGAACACCTGAAAACCTAAACAGGGAGAAGAAACATGGACTGGGGGAAGAGGAAGCTGGCTATGCCATGCCATATGGCTAAGAAGCAAATTGGGTTGCCTAGGTCAATGTTAACTAAATCAATTTACAAACTAATCACCAGGAGTCAAATAGGATTTTTTAAAGTGACTATGTAGAAGGAAAGATGTCATCTCAGTGTAAGTTGTTTTATTAACTACTGAAATGCTACAAATAGGGTAGAATAAATTTTTCTTTCAACTGTGCTGTAGGAGCATAGCAAAGTTCACTTTCATGTACTTCCTTCACACACACGAATCAGACAAGCAGGTAAAGGAAAGAGTGGAAGGAAACAAAAATGCCTGTGTGGCTTCCAGGTTTGTTGAATACATAGGTATTTCACTTACCTAAAACGTTGAGCCTGCTGAGCAAGAGGTGCTGGATACCTTCTGCTTGGAGAATGGTACAGCTGGGAAAGGATGGCCTGACTGGTTTTTTGGCTTGGATTGTTAGCGAACTTTACAGTGATGGGCTCTGTGGCACCTGGAGGTTTCTGGCCATTCAAGCCCTTTATAGCTTCTTCTGCTTCAATTCGCTTGTCAAACCGGATGAACCCCACGCCCCTTGATACCCCTGCACAGGTTGAAGGAAATAATTATTCAGTAATTAAGAGACTCTGGAACATTAGGTGTTAACATTTGATTTTCACATGGCTAACTGCTGTGAACATATGGTAATTTTAAACTTAATAGAAATGAACTTTTGCTCCAGGAAGAAAAAAAGTTTTACAAAGTAAAAATGAGACTATTTTTATTTTTCTTTAAGTTGTCTTACATTGTGTAGAAAGCTTTGAAGGCTGAGACAAAACACAGTGGAAACAACTTAAAACATTGTGAGTCAAAGTGTAATTCTGAAACACAGCTATTTTGAGAGAGATGGAGGTGAACCCAGAATCAGCTGCACTGCAAACTCTGTTCAGTTTATGCTAACTCTGCAGTATCTAAATTCATAGAAATTCTGCAAATAGCTTAGTCATCTGCTCCACAGCAGCAAGAAATGGCTTATGCTCTCCTGCAGCACCCCTTCGAGTTCCATGTGGTGCAAATATGCTCAGACAGCAAAGAACGGAGTGCAAGCTTTAGATTGCATTAATAGGAATTATGGCCTCATTTTAACAGTTCCATGGTTATCCATAAGCAAAGCAAAAGATTCCATTTCATCATACCACATTTCTGTAGGTGTTATTTTGGAAGGAAACTAACTGGACCACAGATTCTTCCTCAGCATAGCAAAGTCAAAGACAACACACACTGGGATCAGCAAGTGCTTGCGAAAGTTTTTAGGAACATCAAACCTCAAAAACTCAATGTAGCTTGAATTTAACACACCAGGGTGTCAATACTTGAACCACAACATTAATGCTGCTACAACTGATACTAGGTAATTGCATATTGTGATGTAATATTCTTAAATCAACTTAGAAGCCCCTTATACAGTGGCTTGTGAATAATGAGACAAGTTAAATGCTTGTCCTCCCTTGAGAAAGACATTTATGACAAGAAATGTATTCTGTTCACAAAGACAATTTAAACCACCACAGTGAAAATGAGCAGGCACAAAAAGCTTTCAACAGGTAAATATCAGAGCTTCAACTCCCCATTGTTCATCTATCAGTTTGTGTTACAACTTTGTTTTCACCTATTTGAGTCTACCTCTTAAAACCTAAACCTGAAAAAACAGTCTATGCCAGAAAATTATGGTGAACATCCTGGGATTTAAGAGAACTTGAATTAGATACACATTTAAAACTTTATTATATTTAGTTACTTGGCCCTTTTGTCAAATCCCACCATTTCTATGCATGAATATAGAGGAACATAACAAACAGCTATTATTGCACAGACACTGGAATTCAGACCAACACACCTGTTGCTTCTACAAGTCACTATTTGGCCTTTATCTATCCTTTCTCTGCCTGTCTACACACTCACCATCTCACACTATTAGAACACTCCAGAAGCACTATGTGGTAATACCAAGACTGCTGCTAAGATAATGGATATGCAAAGGACTATACTTGAGATCCTCTACAGGAGACCAAGTGTCAAACACTGGTATGCACAGTCCTTTTGAAGACCATTTGAACACTTTATGGACTCCTACAGCTGAGAGCAGTTTGTTATCCACCATCACATGCATCTTTGAAAAGGTAGTTAAAAAATGCAACCTAGCTTATTATTCAGGGAATACTTTCAGGTAGTAAATTAATTCTTCTGGCTCACACCCCTAGATTTTTGGGAAGATGAGAATTTGTGAATACTGATCCTTTATATTTAAATTTGTACAATACTTCTGTCATGCTCTTGGCATTTCATTTAGTCACTTATCTTTGGAACAGGCCTGTTCCAAGCAAGTGAGACAGCAAAATAAAAAGCTCCAAGATCAGCCATTTGAGCTAGAAAAATACATATATTCCTGTCCAAATCTTAACCAGAGTATCACTGGCACCTACTCACTGGTTAAGACATATACTGTAACACAACTAACTTGCTAGAGCTTAGTTTTTAAAGGCACCTCAAAGCAAAGAATGTATCTTCTCTTGAGGAACTCAGAGTTCATGTTCATTGGTGTGCTTGAAGTAAATGGTGCAACCTTGAACACATTCTTAACAGCAATTACCAGTCAGGGTCTTTTATAATCATAGCCTGAGAGAACTAACTATGCATTTCTGCATAATATTTTTTTTTAACATAATAAGTGTTTAACAGCATTTCGTAAGGCACAATAAGAGACTATTTTCACACACAGTTTGGAAAGGAAGATTTTAGCAGCTGTAAATTTATTACAAGCCATGAAACAGGCTTCAAACCTGCACCTTCAGGGTAGAAATGACTCAAGCTGGCTCAGTACACAATGATCTGTTTTCGTCCATACATATTTATGAACAATTCCAGCAGAAAATTGCTTTTTCTGGCCTACATACACCTTTTGTACATTCTGCAAAGGTGAAGTATTTCTTGAACTGCCAGTCCAAAAATGAGAGAAGTGCAAAGCTGCCTACTCACCAGTGACTTGGTCAACCAGAATACGAGAAGTAATAATGCGTCCATATTGAGAAAAGAGTTGCTCCAGTTCTTTCTGGGTCATTGTTTTTGGAAGTCCACTAACATACAAATTCGCATCTCTGATAGAAGCTGAACTTGGTCGCGCATAGGAAACCTTTGGGAAAAGAAAGTAAAAACACTTAAAAATCAAAATTAGCTGAAATAGGACAGTGTTGTTTGTTATGAGGCACTGAAATATTTTTAAGTTCATCCAGAAAAGTTACGTTGCAAAGACAGTCAGGTAGGTTTTTTCAGTGCTGCCTTCTGTAAAAACACTGCAACAAACCACACAGGAGAAGTTGAAAACATGAAGGCACATATAATTTAAGGAATCAGAGAATCATAGTATCAGCCAGGTTGGAAAGGACCTCTGAGATCACCAAGTCCAACCCTTACTCCACTACCACTGTTATTACCAGACCATGGCACTGAGTGCCACATTCAGTCTCATCTTAAAAACCTCTAGCAATGTAGAATCCACCACGTCCCTGGGCAGCCCATTCCAATGATTACCCTCTCTGTAAATGATTCCTGATTCAATGATTCCTGATCACCCTCTCTGTAAAGAATTTCTTCCTAATATCCAACCTAAAGCTCCCCTGGCAGAGCTTAAGTCCATGCCCTCTTGTCTTACTGGTATCTGCCTGGAAGAAGAGATTGACCCCCCCTATTCCCCCACCTCCAATCTTCACAGAGTTGTAGAGAGTGATGAGGTCTCCCCTGAGCCTCCTCTTCTCCAGACTGAACACCCCCAGCTCCCTCAGCCATTCTCACAAGAACAGAAATAGAGGGGAAGAATCAGCTCCCTCAACTGGCTGAGTGCTTCTTTTGATGCAGCCCAGGACACAACTGACTTTCTGGGCTGCAAATGCACATTGATGGTTCATGTTGAGCTTCTGGTCCACCATCATCCCCAAGTCCTTCTCCTCAGGGCTGTCCTCAATTCCTTCTCTACCCAACCTGTATTCATGCATGGGATAGCCTCCACCCAGGTGCAGAACCTTGCACTTGGCCTTGTTGAACTTCATGCAGTTTGCACAAGCCCACTTCTCAAGCCCGTCAAGGTCCCCCTGGATAGCATCCCTTCCCTCCAGTGTGTTGACTTCACCACACAGTTTGGTGTTGTCAGCAACCTTGCTGAGAGTACATTCTATTCCACTGTCCATGTCAAAGATATTAAACAGCACTGGTCCGAGTACTGACCCTTGAGGAGCACCACTCATCACACATCTCCATTTGGACACTGAGCCACTGATCACAACTCTTTGGTTGTGACCATTCAGCCAGTTCCTCATCCAAAGAGTGGTCAATCCATCAGATCCGTACTTTTCCAGTTTAGAGATCAGAATGTCTCATGGGACAGTGTTGAATGCTTTGCACAGGTCCATGTGGATGATGTCTGTTGCTCTGCCTTTGTTCACCAAGGCTGTCACCCCATCAAAAAGGCCACCAAACTAGTCAGGCAGCATTCACCCTTGGTGAAGCCACCCTGGCTGTCAATGACCCCTTTGTTATCTGCTTGCCTTAGCAGAGCCTTCAGGAGGATCTGCTCCATGGTCTTGCCAGGCACAGAGGTAAGACTGACAGGCCTGTAGATCCCTGGGTCTTTTTTAAACTTGTTTGAAAATGGGGATTATGTTTCCCCATTTTCTAGTCAGCAGAACTTCAGACTGCCATGACTTTTCAAATATGATGGACAGTGGCTTTGTAACTTCATCTGCCAGTTCTTTCAGGAGCCATGGATGAATCCCACCAGGTCCCATGGACAGTGTTCACCTTCAGGTTCTCCAGGTGGTTTCAAACCTGCTGTTCATCTACAATGAGAAAATCATCCTTTTCCTAGTCCCATAGCTCTGAGCAACCACTTTTGGTGAACCTTCTCTGAGAACAACATTGGAATTTAATCCTCCAGAAGTACCTTCAACCCGCAGCCATTCTGTGATTTTCCAAACACACAGCAAAGCTTAAGGAAATTATGTGAAATAAACACAGGGTCTGGAAATAACTTCAATCAAGTGAAAGTAACAGAGGATTCCCATTCAGCTTTCTGCATAAAATCAGTGATAGTCATTTTCCCCTTACTCATTCCAAGAAGAATTTGAAATACAGACACTGCATTTTAAAGGGGAATTTACACTGCTGGAGAAGTGCTGCCACAAAAATATAAACTCACTCTAAACACATTAAGAGGGGAAAAATCCACAACAAAGGTCTACTAACTTACTGCAAACAAATTGTTACGCTACATAACATGTATCTGCAAAACTCTTCTCACTTTTCCTCTGTCAAATAAATATGAATTCTTTCAAAGTGACACTTAATCCAGTGATATCTATTGCCCATTCCTGAGCTGAGAAATGCTATTGGCAGAGCAGTCAAAGCCAATACAGGATACAACTTAAAGAAAGCAAAAGAATGAAAGTAATAAACCCTAACCAGTAAAGATTAGTAAATATTTCAGTTTCGGTGTCATTACCCCTTGGAATTATCTTCAAGTGTGTTTACAGGTATTTTTCACATCTAAGTACACGCACCCATGGCAGATAGGTGCTGCATGGGAAATACCCCACTGACTACTCCTTTATCTGATACACACTGGAATGCACACTGATTAGTCACAGGAGTAACATACAAACTGAAATCAGTACTTCATTAGCAATATCCAAACACTACCTCTAGTAATCTTGCTAATCTCTAGAAGTTCTGGCCAGGCAAGAAATGTGAAAAACACAGAACTTAAACCAACTGTAATTAAAGATTTACTTTCTTTTGCAAAACACTACTAGTAAACTGTGATTAATGCAAGTCAGCACCACTGGAGAAGAACAGACACCACAAAATGTTATTGATATAAAGGAACTAATTCCCATGCAAAAAAGAAAAAACAAAGGAACTAATTCCCATGCAAAAAAGAAAAAACAACCAAACTTTCCTGGAGTATGGAATATAGTTTCTCTTCATTGTTGATGTCAAAGTTCAGCTGTCCCTCTTATCACAAAGATTTAAAGCAAAGACTCTCTAGATTAGTATCTCTGTCTGTATCCTGTCAGCTTGCTCATTCAGTAATTACTTTTTTCAGTTAAAAACTTGTTCTAGATTAAGGATCTTCAAATAATATATATATGCACTGAATGAATGGCCGGGATAAAATATTACTTCCATATCTGCTGGATCAGGTGAATATTTAATAGACAAACATTAAGGTTATGCAGGGTCAAAGCCACTGATCACAATGCAAGTTAAGAAGCAGCCAGGTAGCCTACAGTTTTAAATATTTAACACACTGTACAACATTGAGCACAACTACTTCATAGACACCAATTTAAAAATAGTTTTACTGGAATTTTCCACTGCAATTAGTAGAAAAGTCACTTGTTTCTAGAAATACAATAATTACACCACCAAATCCAAGTATTTTCACTATTTTACATTTCTTAACATTAAGATGAACTGATCACAGTTTACAAGTCAAAACAGAAAGCTTAAACAAATAAGTTGCCAAAATCCCTACAAGTGAATGTTTCAGTTTTACTATTTCCTACTATTTTTCTACATCCCAGCACTAGACTTTGATCTTCTTTATCTTGTTAGAACTACAGAGAATTTTGTAGAGGAATTTTGTACTATTAGTACAAAAAAAGGTGTTTGTATTACACAATACAGCTTCAGGGAAATGTGGCATTAAATTCTCAACACCTCTACTTCAGTTGTTCTTGCAGGTTTTAAAATCTAAAATCTTTAAATGTTAAAGTAAGGAATTTAGTAGACCTTTAACATTCAGTAACTTCCAGTTACTGAAGTACACTGCCATGAGGATGTTATCTAGCTCCTTAACATTTATGCTTCAATGGAAAACATTTCAACAACAAATTCAAATTACTACCCAGCTTGTGCAGATGAAAATGGGTTAAACCTTCCTGCAAACCAGACAGATTTAGTCTGGAAGAGGAATATATTAGGAACATTCAAGCTCCCTTGGTAAGCATAACAAAAACAAGGGCACATTTCTTTACTTTTGTTACAGTAATGTTCCAGAGACAACTGTGCCAAGCAAGTATTCTTAACTTGCACTTAAATTAGTACCTGAGATGCCATGAGTCAAGAACCCTTCTTAAAATTCTAGTAACAAGATGGTGCAGTACACAGCAGAGACCAGGTCTCAGATGTTACTAGCCAGTGATGGGTTGTTGTCTAAAATAGCTGAGTACATTGAAGTATATTAAGTTTACTTTCTGCTTCCTATCAAATGAAAGATAGTTCCAATGCAAACAAAGCTTGAAGGCCACTTTTCTCAGTTACACAAGACTGCCTTGATAAACACATGAAGGCTGTGCCTAGTTTAAGTTTGTCGTGCAGTCTCATAGCAGCATGTTTCTGTGGGTAAAGCAAATTGGACACAGATTTTCCTTTGTCAAGGCAATTTAGACTCTGGAACTACAAAAATATACTACTCAACCCATGTGCATAGATTAAGCTAATAAATATAACCATATCCCATACATATTTTAATTATACGGCCTGCTCTGAAATAGGTAACACATTCAAAAAATAGACAGGGAAGCAACAGCCTTTCAGCACTGTCATTAGAAGAGGTTTTGCTATTTTAGCCCACATCTCAGGAATGGTAACACTTCAGAAAGACATGGTGTCAGAGTTCCAGGTCAGCCACAGGATCCACTTCTATTCTGTACCCTCCTGGCTGAAGGCAAGAGCAGACCAACCTGAGAGTTTGTTTCTTCACAAAACTGATAGAATTAGAACCAGACTGGACCATGAAGTAACAACTGAGATCATGATGGAGCTACACTTCAGACAGAGAACTTATTAATACACTGCACTGATACCAGAGCTTTGTCTTGAAGGACTGTGGAGAAGAAGACAGATTTATAAGGGACCTGTGAAGTCACTAACTGTGCTGCAATATCCTGCTGCAGAGTAATAGTGCCAGTAACTAGGTGCAGTCTTGACAAAGGATCCTCTACAGTCCTGGTACACAAGGAGAGCTGCCCTGACCAGTGCAGCCATTTCCATGTTCAAATTTACAGGCTAGCTAGAACAGTGTTATAATTCCAGTTCCTTCACAAGCTTCTTACATAAACTGATCTCAAACATGATGTTCTCAGCGATTCTTGATGGGAATAATCATTCATGTAAACAGTGTTTTATAAAGCTCTTCCTTTGAACTAGGATAATTTTATCGAGATATTAGGAATTTGCCACAGAGCTGTAGGCTAAATATGCCACATTTACTAAGACTAACAAATATGAACTCAACATAGGTTTTGAGCCAGGGAAAGGAAAAACACATGGATGTGTTTTTCAAAACTAAGAAGGCTACCTAAAGAGAGATCACTTTCACCAAAAAAGTCTCCTTACAGATGTCATCTCTTGCAGCTTTTGCAAACTGCTCACAGGATGTCTTCTATCTTAACGTACTGATCTTCACCCTTGAGCATGCTAGTGCACACTACAGACACTGAATCCACACTCCAGCATCTGAGGCTTCCACCCATTTTCAGATTACCTAGTGAACAGAGAGCACTCCTGATACAATACTGAAGGCTCAGACACATTATTTTCATTCCTCTTTGACCATGTTTCTGTATTTATATATCAGAGAGGCAGTGTGAGAGACAAAGAGCAATCAAGCTAGGGGATACCTCCAAGACAGTTTGCATATTCTACAAGGATAGCTCAATGAATTTCCACTTAGGTGTCCACAGAAATTTACCTTGCAAAGGGTGAACTAGCTTTCCTTCAGTTTCCTGATTTATGATCAAAACAAAAGATGTTTGCTGCAAAAGTTAAGGTTAGAACAGGTATGATAACTAACTTGTATGGGCTCTAAACCACTTTGTTTCTATGAGAATTTAAACTGTCATCTGGAGGTAGTTCTAAAATACACATATTCCACTGTAAGAAACAAGTGGATGAGGATAATAACCGAAATACAGAATTTACCACATTTGCTGGGTAACTCCTCTCTCACTGACATCGCACCTCATCCCCACTTGGCAGTGTTAGTTCCAAGCATTTCACTGTGTTCCTTCTTTCTGCATTTTATCTGTACTGGATTCAAGAGCTACACAGTTTCATTATGTCAACATTCTTTTATAAAAGCCTTTTTTCAGGATAAATTTAGACAGACCTGCCTTTATGAGTGAGAAGAAGAGGACCAGGATTCTTCCTTAGGATTTAACCTATCAAGAACAGCACATTGTTCAAAGAGAAAGCCCTTGTAAAACTGCCACTGTACATACCACAAAGGAACATCAGAAAGGCTTCCACAAGATTTGGTCTCAAATGCCAAAATGCCATGTGGGGGAGAAATAAAATAGTACACCTATTTTAACAACAGAAATCAACTGGGAATCCTGCTATGGTCAAAAACAGAGCTAGAGTTTTCTCAGAAGTGTTCAAGATAGTACAACAGTTTTTATCACACTACTTTTAAAAGAGAGGCAGCAACTAAATTCAGACTTCTTCCTACCCTATACAGTCATGAGACAGATTCTGCTGTTTTGCCTTTAAAAGGACTAACACAGAAAATCTTAAAATTTTCAGTCATAAAAGAAGAAACATTTGATTTAGATTTTTAGTATAAAGAAGTTGTAAGAAACAAAAGGAGATGTAGTCTCCAAACATTCCCAGTTTCCTACTTCACCCTGATTGTCTCAGAATCTCTCATTCATACTTTGCATTGCTGACTGATCTGATGGACATGCCATCTCCACTCATGCCCAACCAGTAAGAACACCACAAATTTCTGACACCCACACTGTTCTATATTTTATATGACAGAAGTACACAGCAGTACCTCTGTGTATAGAGATACATCCAGCCAGTATCTCTGAACAGCAGACACCAACTCTTCTTTTGCAGCAGAGGTGAATTTGTCTACAAGTTCTCCCTTCTTCTGAAGGAAGCAGTCAGACCTCAGCTTCACCCTGTTTGTGATTAGAGCACTGTTGCTGCTGACAGAGACAACCACAGACAGCTGCAACTACACCCCTTGAGTGTCTTGCGTTATTCATTACACACACACACCTCATCGAAATGCACAAAACACTCATTGTCACTGAAATATCTTGCAGTCTTTCAGGAAAAGGAGGTCAATTTGTCATAGGATCTCAAAAATAATGCTTTTATTTGTGGATGCACTACTTATACTTGAAACCTATACTTGGATTAAAAAAAATTAGGAAAAAGAGAGGTATCTTTAAGACCAGCATATGCAGCATTTTGGATCCATGCAGAAGGCCCTAATCTACACCAAGGGCTTTGCATAGCATGACAGGAAGATGCACCTTTGATCAAGAATTTTGCTTTTGAGCAATGCTTGCAGTCATCCTTCTGCTCCATTGGTCCCTTCTAACATTTTTCTGCATCAGAAACCCCCTGTGCAGATTCAGAAAAGACATTACTGCACCACTGAGGTTTCTCGCTGCAAACTTGCTCAGCAGGCCTTACACAGGGAGCTGCTCTGGGGCCAAGGGGTCCTGCTGCAACTCAGCACTTGGAGTTCAAGCAGAAAACAAGCTACAGAATTGCTGAAGGCATTATCAGCACATTTTGTAGTTCAGTCTGACATGCTGCATTATTTTTCTCAGTGTGGTTTTGCATTAATGAACAACCATGTGGCCACAATGGGGTTTACAGAAAGTGACAGTACTATGTGTTCAGCAGTGAATTCTTCTCTCAATATTATATATTCAGTCAAGATGAAAAACAACTAGACAGCTTAAGCAGGTTAAGTAACATTCAACATGAGGGAATCTGATTTTCAGTGAAGAACTAATTTTACCTGGGGTAAAACAGCATGTGTGGGGTAATGAGGAAGGGTTTAAAATGGAAATGCTGTCAATTTAACTGTAACATAGCTAAGACTGCATAATTACCACTTATGTAACTCCTGGAGAAATTTAAGGGAAAAAACACCTTTACCTTTGTTCCAAGACAAATTGCTCTCCTGCTTCAGATCTGCTAGAGCACTTTAATATTACCAGAAGAACATTCTTGAGGTATTTAATAACCTTGTCAAGACCACTAAATGGTTTGGCACCATGCCCCTTCTCTCATTCTTTGCTGATTGACAGTATCACTAGAAACTCACTAGCTTTAATTAAATCTCCAAATAGGATCCCCTTTTTCTGCTCAATAGATCAATGTTCTTTAGTGTTAGAAGAAAATGGAAAAGGTAAGGATAGTTTCTCTCACCTTCACAGCTCACTTGCCTCAATTTTTTAAATAGACTTTTCACACAAGTCATATTTCATTGCTCCCCATGGACATTAGCTATTGAAAAAATTACTATAAAGTGACACAAGCAAAATTTTCATCTACAAGTAGCAACAGTGAAAACAGGAGCAATCTCAATCCTTCATCTGCTACACTAACTCAGAAAAAAATAGCATGTTTGTTGCATGTTTCATTTTTCAGCATTTTGGTTTTTCCCATAAAGCATACAGTGTTTTCAGAGAGTACTATATAGGTAGTTCATAAGGTTAGAGTAGCTAAATTACAGAGTAATTCTTTTAAAACAAATCTTGTCATGAAGCTAAGTAATAACTGTTCAAGGCATCAAGTGAAATTTCATTGCATAATGTCAAGTTTTAAGGACACTGCCTCAGAGTACACTCACTAAGTTGTGACACATCCCTCACTTCAAGTCTTCCCTTGCTGTACTGCACTTCTGTGGGCATTTGTAAAGGTGGTAATTAAATACTCAACTCTTCTACTGCAGTCACAACTAGCTCTTATTACACAGCCTTCTACAGTAGGGCAGTTAACTAGGTGATGATGGCAAAGTAGGGCATCTTTACTAAAGAATCCGTCAAACTTCATTTCAATAGGAATATTACATGTTAAGCCTAATTTTTTTCCAATATATGCAAAGCTATAAAAGAGTGGGAAGAAAACCTACAAATTTAATACTTTAGATAAAATATTTCTTAAATAACTATTCCCCTGGAAGGTGATAATTACCCATATAAACATACTACTACTCTAAAGAATTTAAGGAGGAGGAAGCCTTACTAAATCTGATTTTTAAGAAGCACTAGATTGTGTAACAGCTAGATTAGTGTTATCTTACAAAAGAGGACAACCAGGCCACTTAGCCTAGACAAGCTATTTTATTTCCCCTATCCAACATCTGTCTGCATATGCTCATATCACCAGATTTAATAAGAAACCATCTGGCAGCTCCCACATGGAAAGCTGTCACTTCAGGCCCTCTCACACTGGAAAACTGAGGACAGGGCAGTGGGAAGCTCAGCCCCAGGTCTCGAAGCAAGGGGGGAAAAAAGTACAGCATTACTGCCATCTGCAGTGTCCTCTTGGCAGTTACGATCCACAAAAGACCACTTCCATCATTTACGGGCTAGCATCCACAGAGAAAAATTAAGGAGATTTTCCTGGGTCCTCCTGCAACCCCTTAATAATCTAGGTAAAAACCTGTCTTCTCTTCTGCATCTTAAATGATTCCATGCCAGTTCAAGGATATGCCATTTGTATGCCCACTCCTCTCTAGTCAGAGAATCTTACTATTTTTCCAGGCACAAAAATCCATTTTCGCTGGCTCTTAAATTGGAGGAGCCTCCTAGCAGCTGTGAATTCCAAAAAGAAAAGCCACAACAAATGTTTTACCTCTTTTAAGATACAACTGGTTTTCATACTAAAGCTGCAAAATTTAATGAAGCCCAAACTTAAAAGGCTAACTGCAATACAAGTATGTTTATACTGCAAATCAAAGTATGCCACAGAGGGCACCATGTGTTTTAGAACACTGCCTAGCACAGTAAGGTTTGGGTATCTAACACACCTATATGTGCCTTCAACACCAATGTATACTCACCCCACAGTTTTAATATTCAGGATAAATCAAGAGGCAACCTACCTGGCACCAGGTTAGACAAGACTAAGACTGTTATGTCTTGCTTTTGAGGTACAGAACTGAAAATTTCTGAAGATACTTTGCAACTACTTCAATAAAGTATTCCCATATTGCATTCCATAGAATTTTCTTTTTTAAAAAGGTATCAGGTAGTCGTATTTAGTATCACTACAGACAAACTTAAGCCAGCATTTTGGAAATTCACCTTCTCAATATATTTTCTTTCCACAAAACACTAGGGGGCATCCCCTTTTACAGATCAAAGAAATACACCCAATGTCTAGCAGGCTAGTAGTAGTAGTACAAAAGCAAGATCAGAGGTATGTGTTATGGCCTCCATCTAGAATATCACGCATCAGGATTGATCAAGACAAATTCTCTTGGAAGTGCTAACAAAGTTCAGTCAGGTGAGGTTCTACCACCCAATTGAAAAGGTTCCTCCCAGTTTTATAGACTAACAGAAAGCCAACTTTCAACCATCCATCCACTGAACTACTAAATTATTCTAAAGAACTCCCCAAATGTACAGAGAACAACCACCTATTATTCTTTTTCCTTTTGAAGTCAAAATATCCACTAACACTACCTCAATCGCATTGTTTGTAATATGAAAGTATATATAAAAATCTCAATATTAATTTCTTAAAAGTAAATCCAAGGGTTGCATTCTGAGTCTCTCACAATGTTTTGGTTTTTTTGTTTTTTGATTTTTTTTAATTGAAATATCCATTTTAGACAAATGGGAACACTGTAGTCTATACTCTAAGAAGTCTATGCAAAGGTCCTGGCACTCTTGTGACTCCTATCCCTCTCTGATGTTGCCCCCAGAGTCAGCAAAAGCTTTAGACTTTACCTCTCCTATGTAGTGCCTCCAGGTTGATGTGAGGAATGTGTAAATTATGAACTACTTTACACTAGACTGTGCATTTCTACTGGCTCACACATGAAGTCAGGCTCTCTTGGTAAGTCTCCTTTTAAGTCACTGCCACACAGACACCTTGGATCTTTTAATGGAACAACTGTCCAACATGCCAACGTCAGTCTTAAAACATACTACTGATTCCCCTGGCCTTTAGAGCCTTCTGCAGAGTGGCAGAAGCTGGAACCAGAACCTTCAAACAGCATCCCAGAAGAATTCAGTAATGAAAACTTGGCCTGAAACATAGTATGTGTCCAAGAATGCAGAAGAGTAAATGGAGAAAGGAGAAAAGCAGCTTCTTGCCTGGAGTCATGCACACCAACACTGAAAGATGCTGCTCAAGTTCAGTGGGGAGGTACATAGGTAGCTAGAGTAAGAATTTTACCAGTAACATGACTAAGTGATACTTAGATACCTTTTTTCTAACTAAACAGACTCTCTCTATTTTAGTGAAGAGACAGCCATTTCAGCTTCTGACAACTCTTGTTCCAGACTTTCTTTAGTTAAAGACATTGAAGGCACAAACCCCTGAAAGGTTACACATGAACTTTAGTCTCCAGGCAAGGGCCAGTGTCTGGTACTGTTTATAACCTAGAATTCTACTTTCATGTCATGAAAAGATGGGAAAGGAAAGGCATGGGCATCCTCATCCACATCTGTCCACTCCATTTTCCTTGTTTTTCCCCTAGACCTTTTTACAGTCAATTTGTAGTTGCAGAAGAGAGTCACTGTATTAATCACTTAGCATGGCAAAAGAGGATTAAGAATTCATATCCTGGCAGCATAAAGTAAGCCACTGGAAACCCCCTTAAGGGATTATTTTGATTTGGGAGATCTGGCTTGATACTCTAGATCTTTTTATAACATCCTTTTTTGTCTGGCTATACAATACCAGAACTTCCAACTTACCACCCTAACGAGATGCATTTGCTATCTAAGACATTAAAGGCAAATATACAGTGTACCTGCAACACTACTGGCATGCAGAACTATTTCCTTTCTCACCACAACCCAAAAGACAATTTGAAAAAAACTGGAGCATGAAATTACTTCCCTCAATGTCCCCCCAAAGCAGAAAATTAGACTGTCTGCGGGCAGAAGCCTGCAAGAAGCACATAGGGACCTTTCTGCAGCAAAGAATCTTTCATCCTAAAGGCCTTCTCTGACCAAAACAATCCTGTGGTTCTATGATCTTACTTTTGTCTCAGTCATCTTTAAGTGACTCTGCATTACTTTTTTAGTTCAAACTTAATCTTACAGCTCAAACATGATCCTAGTTAGAGGGCAGTCACTATCCAGTTTATCAGCTAGCAAGCCCTTCTGTTCCATGAGGAAGAACTGGCTGACTTGAACATGGACTACCTTCAGGCACCAGCAATTGTGAAACATTCAGAAGGCAGCATTCCTTGATAAATTTTTTCATCTTCTCTCTCTAGATTTCAGAGCCCAAAAGATTAAATACAAGTATCCCCATTCTTCTGATAGTGGATAAGACAGCAGGTAAGAAAAACTAACTCAAAGACTTCTGCTTCTGAAAATTAAAGAAACTGAATTTAGTAAACATGAGGTGCAGAAATTAAAATACAAAAACCTGATATCTCAAATCAGAGACCTAGAGACAAGATGCATGAGTCAAGTAATTCATATATAACCAAAATAGCTATTTTGGTATTCCATGTAAAGGATCTGTAAGAGAAACAAGACAATTGCAACCTAAAAAAGGAAGTATTAAAAAGCAAATTATACTTTCACAAAGTACTGATGAAGCACAGGGTGCCATGTTCAGACTGTATGCAATATTGCATTCTGCAAGTAAAACAGTTTCTCAGTTAAAACAATTCAAGCTCACTTCTAAAATGTTAAGTGTGTAAAAAATATTTATATTTTCTATACATAACCTCTCTCTAGATCTAAACTACAGACCTAGTCTACAAAGGACTAACCACCTACTACACAGTGATGCCCTAGTCTAGTCTACTGACAGCAGAATGCTTAAGTTACACTTGAAAAGTGAAAACAGAACATACACCCAAACAAGTCAAATCATTTCAGTTTCTTTAAATCATAATTAACACTACATACTTTTATGGTTTTAGTTTGAAGTCTTAGTCCATTCAGAGTGTTGATAGCTTTTTCAGCATCCTTGGGTTCAACGTAGTTCACAAAACCATAACCCAGGCTTTGTCCTGATTAAAAAACAATAGAAAAATAATTATTAGTACCACAGTGCTATACAATGCACTAACATGCACTAATGCATGCACTAGGTGTTCAAAACCTGTAGAGACACACTGGGAAAAAATTGCTTATGAAAACAGAATCTGCCTCAGATAAAGTTCCAAAGGCTTAAAACACACAATTTGTCAAATAAGGTTTTTTAACTAGCTTCCTCTGTTTCCATGAACTGCCTTAAGTTCAAAGCAGAAATAGGTACAGTGAATTTAATGAAGGATTTAAAAACTTATATGCAAACTATGTTCAAGAGTTTGTTGTGATCTGCTAGTGAACAGAAGACCTGAATGAGCATTGAGGTTAAGACAATGTAAAAAAAACAAACAACAAAAAACACTCACTCACTTTGAACTTTTTAATTAAACACTGGAAGTACAGTGCCAAAATTCTTGGCTAATGATTGAAATGAGTGTTTTAAATATATTTCAACAGACTTTGAACCACATTTGAAAGTGACAATTCGTACAGATGTTACACACTACACAGAGCTTCTCAGTAACAAGGAGTCTAAAGGCTCAAACTGTTCCTGTACTCAAAACAACTGGTAAAAGTAACAGCTCATGAACTAAATATGCAGAGTATTTTCGGGTTTTTTAGTATTGGTAATTCAGATGACAAATGGACATAAAGCACTTTTAAGTCATATAATCACTGAACCACAGACTTTGTCTACCAGTGTACTGTCTAAAGACTTGTTACTAAATAGTTGAAAGTTTAGCAGCAGTCATGTCTTGACAACTTCAAAACCTAAAGTACACCATCCTTAACTAGCTGCGCTTTGGTGGCAGAACTTCTGAGAGATCATCTCCCATATGTCTTGATTATTCTCTTTTAGAAACCGAAACAAGGTCAAAGAAACAGCCATCAACCCTAAGAGAAGAATCCGATGTGTTTTTCACAAAACGCTTATTGGCAAGATTATCTTGGAGATACAGTATTACATGAAGCAGAAATGGCATTCATTTATTGCCAGCAAGGATATAATGGAATCTAGGCTTTTATTGAGTTCTTGTACGGTATCTGTACAGTGTTCAATATAAAATGAAACAAAAAACTGATGGGAAGTTTATAATTTAATAAATAAGGCAAAAAAGGGTTTAGTACCAAGCTTACCACATCTGGCATTCATATTTTGTACAAATCCACTACAGCACCAAAACTAAAGACAACTGCACCAACACCCCATCCCTCCAAGCTCCCTCCATTCTTCCTCATCTGCTTCTCAAAACAGTGCACACAAATACAACTAAATTGGCTAGATGAAGCCATCAATGGGTTAATACATGCAGAGTTATTAATAAAAAAATCCAAAACCCATCTGGACAAAGTCTTGAGCAATCTGCTCTAGATAACCCTGATCTGAGCAGGAGATTGAACTACACAATCTCTGAAGTGCCTCCAACCTCAACACTTTTGTATTTCCACAATAAACAATATGGAAACATGCAGAAACATTTCTATATTCATGTACAACTCTACCTACATATACCTAAAGCCTTTTTCCTTATTGCTTTTATTATTGTAGAGAAATTTTTATACCAGTCATTGCCACCACTCCTAATGTCTGCAGAAACTCTTACCATCAGTGTCTCCAAAAAAGAGCAGCTTAAAGGAATGTCTCTTTTTGTAAATGGCTTTTATTTTAGTCTTTATCTCGTAATAGAGAAATGCCGATTTTGATATCAGTAATCTCCTACCAAAGAACCTGTTTGCACCTCAACCTTGAAAGGTGTTAAAAACTTTATGAGAAAACTATTTGTATGTAAGACTATTTGTATGCACACTAGACAAGTGTTAAACAAAGTAATCTTACATAAAATGAGAAGCAAGTGAAGAACACACTTATTCAGTATTTAGGAAAGAAAAGCATTTAGACTTTACAGGCACCAGCCAGTACAAGACCAAAAAAAAAACAAACCAAAACCACTATTTCATGCAGGAAGAGGGCAGTAAGTAAACAGGAAGATAGTCATGATCACAGAGCTCCTGAATTTACTACTGCACCTTGAAAAAGTCATGACAATTACAAGCCAGCTCACTTCACTTGATCGCTGTTAATTACTTATGCAAAGGTGTTTTATAAACCTTAGGGAAAAACAGGTGATCTACAGGCTAGGTCATTTTTCCTACTGCCATGTTACTACCCAAATTATTCATAACAGAGAT
Source organism: Calypte anna (assembly GCF_003957555.1). NCBI lineage: Eukaryota > Metazoa > Chordata > Aves > Apodiformes > Trochilidae > Calypte > Calypte anna. Next base: position 63,344,657 of record NC_044274.1, on the reverse strand, counting down.
AGGCAAGAGCTGGTGACATGGAGGAAGAAATAAAAAATTGAGTACTGAAGCTGTCTGAACACTGATACATCTTACTAGCTAGACAAGTCTTCTGCTGGAGAAGTGTTCATGCACAAAATGCTTGGCTGTATTAAGAATCAAGGTGTCCTGATGCATTCCCCAGTTCACTGTTGGGAGACTAGCTTAAGAGACCTGTCATGAAAGAAGATTGCTCAAGATAGGGCAATTAATAGGATATTGAGTAAAACTGCAGAGCAATAGGTCATTTTCCTGATGGCTGCTTTAGTCTAAAGGTTTTGCATGAATTTTATTTCTACAGTATACACAGCTCTTCTCCACTTTAACAGGGAACCTGACATCACCCGTTCACTGCAGTGTTTCCTCATGTTCTCGGTTGCATACGCACCCCTTTTACACTTGGTTACCCATTTAGAGATCACATAAGATGAGGCACAGCCAAATGAAGTGATCGCACTCTAAAGACTGGTAGTGTTTCCCTCCTGTTATCTGTCTACTGACAGACATTTTAAAAGGTCAGGATTGCTAGTGGTGATCTGTCCAAGGCAGTAATTTATGCCTCAACTGAGCTGAGGGCAGCACCTGCAAATAGCAGCGAACAGTTATACAAGGGCAGGATAACACAGAAAGCATTTACTCTCTGTGGACAATGTATACATAACTCCCATCTCTTTGTAATTTATATGCAGCATTTTTTCACTGCATCTTCTAAGGTTCCAGTTTCTCTTAGACATCCAAAACTTATTTCTGAAGATTAACTCGACTACACTGGAATGCAAGAAAAAGTGAACATTTCAAAGTAAATTATGTACCCCCAGCAAGCCTGTTTTATTTCCAACAAATATGCATTTAGATTGTTACACTGGAGCGTTAGTTGTACAGGGCTATTTAGCTCAAGGCCAGGACAGTAACTGTTTTACAGACTCTTATCTCCAACTTCCCTGGGAAGTGACTCCCGTGACAACTTTTCCTGCAAGAAAAAGCATACCTGCAACCTTCACTCCCTCCCTTTTTCACTTGCAACAGGCAGAGAGCGGCTTGTCTTGAAAAATTTTAGCCTGCCATGTAACAGCTGAATTCCACCATGATGCAGTTCAAAAAGAAGAAAGAAAAACACGAGCCTTCAGGTCAGACAGCTCCCTTGAAGGCCAAGGCCAAGTCCCTTTGACTACTATACTTGGGAAGCAGGTGGCAGTAAACAAAAAAGTGAGACTACAGTACAAGAAAATTTCTTTAACTAGACAGATAGGCAGGAATGCCTCTGTGTAGCTGCTCCCTTCTACAGTGACAAAGGGTGACAGTCTGTTTCATAACAGACCTTGGATTGCACAATGGCTGTAAAATGCTGCTGTTATATTTTCAACCTACAAGCTACCACTCAGTTTAAGGACGAATATTCCCTAGGGCCTCTAGGCAACTCAGAACCAAAAAGAAATGCTATTTCAGACACAAGCACCAGAGGCATGCTTCAACAGCTCTTTACTCAATGCTACTGAGCTGGATGCATAGTAAAAGATAGGTCAGTCATCCCAACTATGCAGCCTTTTTAAACCGTTTGCCTGAAAATGCTCACGTGTCATTTATGTTCTGCTACACCTTAAAAGAAAGGATGAAAGTAAGACAGGCGAATGTGAGCTTTAAGTCCATTTACAAAAGCTACTTTTAAAATACTGTGAGCTGTAACACACAGGAAAAGCCACTGTGAGATTACAAATGCACAATGAAAAAGTGCTACATTATCAGCAGTCCAGCAACATTTTCTCTCTCCTGGAAAAGAATGCATAGTTTTCTGCATAATATGATTAGAAAGCAGGTGATCAGTATAGCAGCTTTATTTCATCATGACTGATTGAAGCATCTTGGTAAGTTACTGTGTCATCCCTAAATGTTTGTTTTGTTTTGGAAACATGAAGTCTCCAGCTGTCCAGTTATATAGTAAACCTGAGTCCTCATGATTCTCCTCCCTGAAGAGCTGCTGCTGAAGATAATTTTTCTACATGTATCATTATGATAAGAAGCTTGTCTTCCCAAGCAAAATCCAGAGGCAATGCTATACAACTTCATCTTTGCTTGAGCACGCAGCTGGTCTTTTTTTCAGACCTGCTCCATTAGTATACAATAGCATTATTACACGATGACAAACAGGTGGTGAAAAAACAGCAACTTCAGTACTGCAAGAATTTCTACTGCTGCATTTCTACACGGAGAAGAAATCAAGACTTCCAGCAATGTGGCAAGATGCCTCTAGAAGCTTGGCAGCACACCCGCCACACGAGGGAGCCCTTGGCTGCTCTTTCCCGTCGAAGTTACCCAATGCAAGGCCTGAGAAAACTACCCGAATTAACAGAGCTTTCAGTTAGTTAATCCTACACCTTGTCTGGAACTCCTCAACATTCCTCCCTGTAAGGTGTGCAGACTAGGGGGAGTTTAGCTAGTTACTCCTCCCTCCCCCCCCCCCTCCAAAAAAACAACCAACCAACCCCAAACTAAAAGACAAAACCCAAGCCCTAAACAATTGTTGGAGTCAAAACAAATCCTGCAATCAGTTGAGCTCTCAAAACACTTTTCAGTATGTACTCAGTTTCTGGTAAGGTAAGGCTGAATGAGTTATAAACAACATAAGGCAAAATGAACCAGTTTGTTTCAACATCTTCATAAGTGGATCAAGAGCACCCTGATGAAGTTCACTGATGACACCAAGATGGGTGCAAAGGTTGACACCCCAGAATGGAGAGTCACCCTCTAGGATGACTTAAGACAGACTGAAGAGGTGGGCTAACAGGAACTTTTTTAAATTCACTGTAATAAGTGCAAGTTCTTGCACCTGGGAACACATAACCCAGGAGTGCAGTTCAGACTAGGATGCACTTGGATAGAGAGCAGCCTTGTGGAAAGGGACCTGGGGGCTTTGGTGGACAACAGGCTTAACATGAGTGAACAGTGTGATGCAGCAGCAAAAAAAACGCAACCTGGCATCATGTCGGCTAACAAGGGCATCACCAGCAGAGATGTGAAAGTCATCAACCCACTCTACTCGGTGCATGTCAGACCACACCTGGAATATTGTATTCAGGTTTGGTCCCCACTGTACAAAAAGGATGTGCACAGGTTGGAGAAGGTCCAGAGAAGACCCAGAGGATGATCAGAACGGTATGATCAGCACCTGCCATATAGGAGAGGCTGAGAAAAGTAACTGGATTTGTTCAGCCTTGAGAAGAGAAGACTTAGGGGAGACCTTGTTACAATGTTCCAATACTTAAAGGAGGGCTACAAAGATGGAGACTCCCAGATTACAAGGAGTCACCCCAACAAGACAAGGGAAAATGGGCACAAACTGCTGCTGGGGAGATTGCAATTCAATACAAGAGAAAAATTTTCATTATGAGGACAGTCGGACGCAGAATGTTCACCCAGGAGAAGTGGTGGACTACCCCACGTCAGAAAGTTTTAAGTGTCCGCTTAATGGGGTGCTGGGGCATCTCATATAAACAGTAATATTAGAGAAGTTGGACCATATGATCCTTAAAGTCCTTTCCAATCTGGCATTCTGTGATTCTCTGTTTTTAGGGAGCAAAGAACTAAGCCCGCAAGTTCCACCTCCCCTCCCATAACTCTGCCAAGTAAGTACTCCTAAAGCTAATTCTTAGAAGAAAAGTTCATTTCAAATTATCATTCTGATACACATATTAAGTAAAAAGTGAAGAAACCCTAGAACACCCCTTGCATTTGCTTACTAATGCATTTGAAAACAAATCACACTCTGGAAAATCAAAAAAACCTAAATAGCAAATAATGCATATTGACAAATTTACCTCCCATAGACATCAATTAAAAAAAGGCATTTAAAAAATTTTTTTCTACAAAAGCCATTGGTTTCAGTATCGTGGTGCTTCAAACATTTCAGGCTAAGTTCTACATAACAGATCTTACTGAAAATAATGAATTAAAGGAATATAACCAGGAAGAACTACAGCATTACAAAGAAGTACTAAAAAAGCCTGAATTTTAAAAGATTACATACTACTTGCATCAATACATTAATGACTAATACACTTCTGAGTTTAAGTAAGTCTAACTGCTGAAACTTGATATCTAAGTCTACAGAAAAAAAAAAGCCTTAAGGATTCTAGCAGACCCAAACTATTTTTTTCTAATTTGAGGTATGTATGCTGCCTTCAGTGCTTTTACTCTTTGAAAATGTATTGGCCAGTCCTTGATTAAAATAGTCAATTCTCCAGTGAATATTAATATATTTTCTAGAACCAGCCATGTTAATTTTATACCCCTATTTTCGATGAACTAAGCATAACTTTGTTTAAATTTTGTCTATGCCACTGAAGTATTGTAAAAAAAAGTCAGCTTATCTTTGTACCAGGACCAAACCAAGCTTACAGCAACTTGACATTAGGCTTTCATCACTCTTGAAGTTGAACACTGATGAAACAATGGAAGAAACATGCATGATCTTACAAGCCTGTATAGAAAGGCTCTCATTGAATTAATATCTCAAACTCAATTTTTCACAAGTCTCCTAAAATCTCAAGAGTGGAGATCAGTACACAAAAGCAGAAGTGGCACTGCATAAAAGGCAGTGTTATGTTGAGACCTACCTAAAAAATTCAAGTATTCACAGCCTACAAGGTCCTGAAGGCAAAACAAGAGTGGCCATAGGAAACATCAACCACTTCTGGCCTCCAAATTCATGAGTATGAAAAGTTTCATAAAAAGTTTCAGATATAGGGTTAAGAAGCACTCAAACCTTCTGTCTGTCTGGATTTGCAATTCAAGACACCTGAATGCTCCACAGTATGCTAGGAAGTCCCACTCAGAGACAAGCCCACTGCACTAGTGGGAGATCATTTATCTTGTATCAGCTCTTTTTCAAAGAAGTCACTGAGTCTTCTTAAGTCACCAATGCACCTGCATCTGATCTATGCCAGAGATTGCCAAAGTATTACTCTGACAATAAATAAGGCTAGAAGCTCACACGAAGACATACAATGCAACTACAGAACTGTACTTAAAGCTATCTACATAGCTATGGTCTCTAACAAGACAGGCTAAAGGAATACAGACAGAATACCAGTGCTGCTTTTTTCCCATTTACTTTAAACATGAATTATTGTTCAAGTAACACAGTCCTCTGGACTTTTCCATTAAAGCTTGAAGTGCTTTTTAAAAACAGCTTCAGCTAAATGAGGGAAAGTACATGAGCCACTGAGCAATCCCTAAATTATCTGCAGTTTGCTTGTAGTTCAGTAAAACTTGCTCCTAGTTCAAGTAGATGGATTCTATTTACTGAATACTAATAACTAGCAATCCAGGTATCTTGCAAGAGGACACGTGTAAATTATGATTGTTACAACAGTTCAGTAATTGATACTTTGTCACCTCCTTTCCTCAAAAGCAGTTTCTCAGCTATTGCTCTGAATCTAGAAAAAAAAACAAAACAAAGCTGAAGACTGAAGGAAAAAGATCAAACTGATCAGACCACTTGAAGTTTAGATTAAGACAGATTTGTCTCTAATTAAACAGTTATTCACAGAGCCTCCCTAAGGCATATTTTGCAAAAGTTAACTTGTAGTGTTGCTTTCAGTCATGTGTTGTGGGATTTTCTTGTGTTCTTTGATAATTGAAAAACCAAAATGCTAAATTATCAAAACAAATTTTCCCTAGACTACATGCAAAGTGTTAACTCAAAAAATGTCATTGCAAGTATGACACAGGGGAATATTCTTTCAGTTTTAATAGCTGTGCTTAACAAACAAGAACTACTAATCTGCGATATCATGTAGTAGAAAACAAGACATTTCTCGCTGTAGTTGGTAAATACACACAGGAAAAGTATACAAGGACAAAAGCTAACATTTTCATTACCTGCAACTGAAATATGTCTCTGCAAAGCATCTTACAGGAACACGGCAAAATTCAAAAAAATAGGGGGGAATAATCAATAAGAGCATCACCTCTGCTAAAAGCACACATGACTAGAAGAACAGGGGCAACTTGCAAGACCCAATGCTTTCACAGGATACTTGTAAATTACTGAAATTACACAAGTAATTTTTCATTTGCTCATAGAAAAAAGTGCAAGAGGACACATATTACACTAAAAAGCATGGTGCTTGCTGAGTAGTAATTTAATGAGGATGATGTTTTGATTCGCTGTACTCAGAGAGGTCCCTAATTCATGTTCACACTTATAAGGAGTTCCTTGCTTATGCTGTATATTGAGATCAACTCATTAATTCAGATTAATATATAAATAAACCATTCAGCCATTTTAAAAATAGCTTGTTTCCACAATATCAGTTGTAAGAACTAACTTGGCAACTTAACTAAATCCCTGTCAAGCAGCTTTTTCCTACCTTTTCATTTGTAAAAACAAAGCTTACAAAAGGTCAAAACAGTAAATACCAAGCAGTAGTACAAGACATTTAAGTACTGTCTTAATATAAAATGAAACAAACTCCATCTTTACTGCTTGCATGACTAGCTTCCAGGAGACAAAGCGTAATATACCATGCAGTTTACTATGAAAAAGCACAAATGCTGTTAAAACCCTTTACACAGTAACACTAAATAGCAATATACAGAATCACAGAAGGGTAACTGTAGAATACAGAATTAGCAGGCTTAAGACAAGCCTCCATTAATAGCGATCTGGATCTGCATACAAGGCTTATTTGGAAAGGTTAACTCCTTCAGGATTATTCCTGCAGTCCAGACAATAGAACAGTACTCCAACCATTAGGCTAAGTAGGCCAACTTTCTGCTGTTACACTTTGTACCAACAGCCACAGGAAGTTTATTTTATTATATCTGTGCAACAGAGTCCCTAGGGCACATTTATCTCCAGAAAAATCTATGCTTCAAAGTCTTAAGCAAGTTGCTCCAAAGAAGAGACCACTCATCACCATAAACAAAAATTTTCCTCCAATCCCACTTGTTGGGGTTTTTTCCACAATAAGGCACTTGGATCAAATTTAAGGAATGGGCCCATGTAACCATGACCAACAAAAATATCCTGAAATACTTTCTTTGTCATCAGGTTTAGAAGACAGAAAGAGATGCAAAAAGAAGCCTTCAGGGCAGGACCAACTTGCTCCTTGTTTGAAACACAGACTATTACAAGTGCTTCACAAGCCTGAAATACTGCTCCAGGTTCAATCTCTAGATGCATCCTTGTTTCCTAGGCATACCAAACTTCAAATGAAAGCTACATACAATACCACAGTACTAGTATGATTACTAGTTAAAACACACTCTAGCAAAAAGTCAAGAAAAACTGCCTCAACAACAAACAGGTTCTCTGTTAGACAAAAGAGGTTATGGATTTTATGGACATGTGATTATTGAAATAGGAGAACAGTACAGGAGCTCTGGAGCCAAAAAAACCTTAAGATATCACAAATTTAACATCTGATTTCAGCTGCTCTCTGAAATGAGTCTGAATTCCATGGTGTTTTGGTTTCACTAACAATTCTGTCAGTTACCAAGGAGTGCTCACAAAGAAGCAAAGACCTGAAATTATTCCACAAAATGAAAACTAAACATTTATCTTCCAGATGTCCAGGTGAATTTGCACTGTAGACAGTGAGCATTAAAAAGTAGTCTTTTCTGTAAGGACACAACACTCATTTCTATTTTTACCTATATCAAGTTTCTGACAAGTAGATCTGGAAAATACAGTTTGCCATACTAAGGTTACTGTTCATTTTTAAAGTGGTAGCTACTGCTGCCTCCTGTATTTCGTCAACAGCTGCTAAATCCATCTGTCTAGTACAAGAAGAAAGCTTGTGTTTTTAAGTGGTAGAACAGTGTCTGTTTAGTAGTTAGATTTATCACATTTTAACCTCTTTCCATATAGTTACAGTATTTTTAGCTTAATTCTCTTACTTACACATGCTTAACACTAGATCAAGTAACATGTTACCTGCTGCTTCTATAGTGTGCTTAAGTATGCTCTTGAAGATAGCCAAATTAAACAGCTATCTTAGCTGGTAAGAATTCAGTTCAGTTCTGATGCTTTGTTGACACCAGTCTCCCACCTATGGTACAATTTACTAATTCATGTGGTACTTTTGGAAATTGTACATACTCTCCATTAGTCAAGAGCAGGTAAGAGTTAAACCAGACTCCAAAATATCTCAGCACAGTGACTCTGAACAGATTTTCTGGTTTAAAGTTAAGTGACATTCATGCCCTACTTCTCAGGTGTTGGCTCCTATTGGTGGGATTCTCCCACAAAAATAGTCCAATTCATCACCCTTTAAAATCTTAATTAGTATCAAGGTTTAATGTCTCTACCTTCAGCAGAAGAACAGAACAGCATTCAGGTATTCAAATTCTTGATGAGAACACTTTTTGTATTATTCCATTAAACCAGCAAGTAAAATGTCACTTCAGCTACTAATGTTGCCACAAAGCAAAGATGTGCCTATGAACTGCATGCTTGGAGATGACCAGCAGGAATGTTCTGCCATTACCTTTCCTCCCTAGCTCCTTCACAACTTAGCACTTAAATAAAAATCAGTAAGGGACACAAACTGAATCTTGACAGTACACTGCAAGGAACTATAACCACTAGATGAAACTATTCAAATGTGGATTTGTTTTTTTAAAAAATTCCACTCTACACAAAAAGCATTACTGAAACTACAACAGTCCTTTAGAAACAGGGCTTCAGACTGCTCACATGGAATTAAAAAGTGAACTCCAGGATGCCTCCCTTCCCTCTGACAGGTTTTCTAGAGGCATAAAGACCTTCAAACTCAACTCATCTTAATCCTTAAGACAGTTCCAAGGAACTGAGGCACTGGTATAGTATAGTCCTAAATACACTTCAGTGTCACAGATATCACTGAAGATTGCATAATATTAGCATGGGAGTTAATTTTGCTCAAATCCACAGGATACTCTGGACAAGTTATTTGGGTCCACATGGCAGTAGCCATCCTTGATCCCTGAACTTGACTGTGTGGCAGCCGTGACCCAGTATGAGCAGGCTTCTTCACATCTTCAAATTTATTAGCAGAAAACCATCAGAGCAGGTTATCTTTGGGACTCTGACACTTGCTGCTAACATGGACAGATAACTTCTGGTTTCCTACCTCAAGCAATATTTTACTGCTGAGAAAAGGTTCACCTGCATGTCAGTTGGGGGGTTGAACTTTAAGATCTTTCATAGGTCCCTTTCCAGCTCCTAACTTTGTGATTCTATCTCATTTCATTCACCCATGCAGATGCTACCAGATTTTCTTTTCCTATACTGGAGACAGCTGGCAAACAGTCCTCAGCTCTGACATATCATAATGAAGTTTAACCTCATGAAGTCACCAAAGGATGCATCCCATACAGATACGGGCCAATATGAATTAAAGGCAGACCAAATCTTTGCCCCTTCTACATTTTCGTTTGCAGTGTAGCCTAAATATAAGTATTTCAATTTCTAATTTCCCCTAAACTTCTTATCAATTAAAGATATTCACCAAGTATCTAAGCACTTCTATCAGTTCATTCAAGAAAAAATATCACACTGTTAACAATAATTAACAAGGAATTAAAACAAGAAAATCGTGAAATTCATGCCAAATCTCTTTCTACACAGAAACCTGGTAACTATCCCAGATCTGAACTGTAGAAAAATGCAGACTTTCAAGAACTCTGTAGGAAAACTGATAAACAGTAACAGGACTGGAACTTGTGCATTCTCTCCCCTGCATTCACAAACACAAGGTAATACTGCTCCAGGTTACTTAAAACAGAAGCTTTCAGAACAAAACTGATGCAGTGTTTTTGCTGGCAGCAGAAAGTATGCCTAAAAAGCTGAGGAGTTGCTCTCTGTTAATGGAGAAATGCCAACTATCTCCAGTAGTTGAAAGCCTGGAGTTCTCACCTATTAAGAATGTAAACTAAATTAAAGAACCTTCTCAGACATCACTTCATGCTATACATAAGACATCACATCTTTCAACAAAATTTCTGCAGTTTCATCTTGCTCTATTCCATTCCCAGGAAAGGAGCCCTTTGACACCAAGTAGCAGTGGTGTGAGTTTCTAGAATATAAAACATAACTATCATTTAAGGATGTAGGTGATTTGCACGTCCACCATTAAGACCTTAAGGCCCACTTCTGTGGGCCTGCAGCAGTCTCTTAATTGGGGTAAGTATGTAATCCTTAAACAGCTTTAATAAGGAATGCTAAACATGTGAACTCAGATTTGCAAAACAGGTCTTTGAATAGCCATCCCACTAACTGACCAAGTACCAGTTATATCTTTCCACTCCTGCAACAAAAAGTCACAAAGCAGCCAAGTAAAGGACATTTTTTCAGGCACTGAGGTCTTTACCTATAGAGAAGACAAGCTTGTTTTCTTCATCTAGTCTTAAGCTGAGGGCATCAGCCCAGTTGAGTTTCTCTGGCACCCCCCAAACACATCTGATACTCTTCACAGCAGAGGTAGCTTTTAGGCCAGGCTAGAGGGACTAAAAGTAGTCACTTCAGCAGCCAAAGCTACTCCACTGAAGCAGGGCACTGTACACATTTAACCATTCCACTACCTAATATCTTAAACACAAGCCACCTGCCAATAGAAGATACACTACTCATTCTGATGCAGAGGGGAGCCTTCATTCAAAAGCAGAGTCAGAGACTATGCAAGAAGGATGCCAAAGGATGAGTACTGGGCTTTAAGCAGCCTCTAAGCTTGAATCCTTAGGATCCTTAACTCAGGGAGGGCAAGTTGTCAGCAATCATTGAAATAATTAAGATATAAAGCATGGCCTAGGGATGCAATTTCTCTCTTTAGTTCCTACTTTATAATGTTTACAGTTCTGAACAAAGAATAAAGCAAATGATGCTGTGTAGAGCTGAACTGATGGTAGTGTAAGTAGTAGAAGCTTGAGACTCCATCTTGTAACTGGGGACACACGTGCAGTTTTTCAAAACTGTTCAGATGTGGTCATACAGTCAAAAATGCTGTCCTGAGCATAAGTAGGATGACAGAAAAGAGCACCTTCAAATAATGATTACTCAGTGGCGTATGAATCTTGTCACCAATTGTGCACCAGCAGAATACAGGTATGAGCACTGGCCATTGAAGTACTGGCTCTGGCCAAAGTCAGTCTCACTATGCAGCAGACAAGATGATCGAATTTTGGATAAGATCTCTATCTTAGCTCATCCTGCTCACCCATAGAAGGAGCAATGTATATTTAAGTACTCTGCAAAAAAAGTCAGGAAGTAGAAGTACCTATGTCAACATTTCTGAGCCACACTAATGAAATGCTAACATTAGTAAACCAATGATTTTTAATTTGAGTGAGCTTAAAAGGGTTGGAACTGAACTTTCCCAGCCATGCTTTTATTCTTGCTTTGAAGTGCAGGAAGTTCTTTCAACATTAAACAGCTAGTCTAAATATATGCAACCTGCACACTAGCTGCTGCTAAAATAAAGTACTAGCAGAACGGATCACATGTGGTTCATACTAGCACTCAAAGAGCACATACTGATTCAAGTGTGCATCCCAAAGAAATTGCTCAAGTGCTGCAATTCAAAAGTGGACTTACCTACAAAGTAAGACAGTCAAACTTTTAGCTTGGGTAAAGGGCAGATTACCTACATACTTGAAAAAGGCAATTTTGCACTAACTATGGGTAATAAAGTCATGATTCCAATGAAGTGAATAAAAAATTAAGTAAACATATTAACAGCTGCTGTTCCACATTAAAATGTTCTAAAGATCAGACTCAAATGCCCGGCTAGCATTTATTATAGCACTCATGCAAACCCAGACAAAACGGGATGGGATACTTCATTTTTGGATGTAGAATCTAAAAAAATCATGAACTTAAGTTCCCTCAAGCTAGCAACAGCTTTGGTTTCTTTTGCCTTTGTTCCATGCCATACAAGAACTGCAAAACCTAAGCTAAGAAATCACAGCTTTGAAAACAAAAGGATGCAGAAACCCCTCACAAACCAAACTTACCTGTTATTTTGTCCCTAACAAGCTTGCAGGATTCTATCTCACCAATGCTGCCAAACAGACTCTTCAGTTCTTCTTGTGTCATGTTCTGTGGAAGGTAGTTGACTATTAAGTTGGTCTTACTGTCTTCTGTGTTCCCAGAGTCAACCGGTGATGAGCAATTGTTTATGGTGGTTGAACTATGGGGCGTGTTATTGCAAGTTGGTCCATTAGACAGCTGTGTTTCCATGGCAGCAACTACCTGTTGAAAAACACAGAAAACACAAACCATCACAATTTGTATTTTACCATCTGTAAGGAGACTTCAGACAACAATCTAAACAACCTGTGACTATGCAGAAATTGTAGGGCCATGACCATATACTGCTTCTATATGCAAAAAAAACCCCCACCAATACAGAAGGATTTAATCTGTTAATCAAGATAATACTTCAAAAACTAAGAAGTTGTCACTGATAACTTCTAGGAGCTTTCTCTATCAAGTCAACACTTAAACACTTAAAAGCTTAGTTAGCAGCCTTCCCCACTACTTTCATTTAGAGGCATCATAGTCTTTCTAGTACACAAGTTATCAAGTAGAATTTGCCTGTTGCAAGAGTAATCAGTTCTACTAACTTACAACTGGTGACAGAAATTATATGAAGTGTAATTTCTTAAAGTTAGAGGAGTTGGTAATTTACAAAAAGAGGAGGGTGTTAACTGTACCTTGAACCTATTTCTCATAAGAAACAGCAGAAAGTAGTATTAGTAATTTAATGAGATACTTAGACATATGGATGTGCTGGAATGGAAAATAATCTTCCCTTGATGACTTCTAGTTCAACCTTTTGTTACCATGGGTTGGAAGTAGCTTTCTAAAAGCTTTTATTTGAGTAAACTGACAATTTCTAGTTCTCATGTCTTCCCTCTGCTGAACACAGAAAATGGTTGAATTTGATACTTCAACTACTTTTAAACATCAAAATAAGGGAGTGACAACCACTGGAAGAACTACTCCAAAAACTGTGACTGGCAGATACAGTTGCAATCATTTGGAGAGGTGTCAGTACTTGTCCACAAAGCTCTCTGCCATCTCAATCTTTCACTGAATGGTACCAGTTGGTAAACAGTGCATTTTTAATGGAGCTTAATATACAAGACTTGGGCTGCCTACCCTGCTTGAAACTACTATTTAGGACAACATCCAACAATAAAGTCTACAAACTGATTCTCCAGTAACATTAACATAGAAGCAAGACTCATCGAGAAATTTCACTTTAAAAAAAACCCCATTTCTCACTGAAACCCAACTTCATACTTAAATTTCTAAGAGTTAAGACAAAAAAGCCTATTGTAAAATTGCAGTGTAAGATGAGCACCTTTAGAGCTATATGTCCTATCCTGTTTAAAGCAGCCTAAGCAACCAACGCATATCCAAACGGCTGACCAGGACAACTGTACTCAAGGAGTGGAAACCTAAACTTCTAAAAACAAGGAACGGGCTAAAGTTGAGTGTCTTAAACTACAATTCAGACATTCCTGGGAACATTTCTATGTTCTGCATACAGAAGTGTTTTCCAAGAGGTTACTTCAGCACAATGTGAAAAAGGGAAGATGCATCATCCATTACGACCATTTAGTACAAAAATGTGATCTAGTTTTCCTGAGGAGTTACAACTGCGACATTTTCTTCCCTCGTGGCAAACTTTAGTGGTAACCTGCTCCTGGCACTGTGATGAAACAAGTCTGCTGAAAAGATGAGAAAGTAGATGATGCTGATTAAAGCAAATTACTTTTCAAATACTTGTATACCTGGCAGAGCTAGAAGCCACTGTGCTTTGACTGAGGCTCTGTAGGATTGATTTTTTTTTTTTTTTTTGGTCTCAAATTTGAAGTGTTTATTGATCAAAATTAGTAGGATTTACCAGGGACAACAAACAATCCTCACTTAACTGCATATTTGTTTTCATGTTCAGGTAGTAAGAATGAGATCCTAAGGCAACACTCAAGTGAACAGCTGCAGTAGCCTGTGTGTGCTGAAATTGCACCATTTCTCAGCTACAGAACCATCTGCTCTGAAGTGATACTAATATGTTTAACAAATAATGCATATTTAATTGATAGGTTGAATAGAACTGTTCATAAAACACAAAGCACTTCAGTGGTTATTAAATATAAGAAATTTACAGTTTTCAAACAATTTCTTAGGTTAAGATTTGGAAATATACTTTTTTAATAGTAATAAAAAATATACAGTATACAGGTTTTTAATGTTACTGCTATTTAGTATTCAGACCATACCAAATCCATTTTAGTGCAATACTACTCTTCAATTATCCACCAGGTATTTTGAATTAGTACTAAAATCTAATTGACCTTAGAAGAACGGCAAGCCACTGCAGTACAATTTCCACAGGAGGTCACCATTTTATATAAAAGTTGTCATGATACACCAGTATGCTCTAGGCTCTCACAAAATAGGGACATGACCTACAGCCTATAATATAACATAGAATCTTAAAAAAGTAGAACAGACTTAACTCTCCAAATGAGAGATAAAAGAGTTTGGTATGGCCTCAGCACTATTAACATGTAAAGAAGCAGCCTACAGAATTTAAGAAAAATCCCACAGACCCCAGTCCAAGGCTCTGCTGCCCACGAACCACTTCTAAGCAGAGAAGCCACATCACACAGTCTGACTGCCATGTTAGTTTGGAGTTGCCGTCTGCAATATGGACACAAAAAGTACCGTATGTTAGATTAACAAGATAATGCAACAGATCAGCTTGTACAAATTTACAGTAATTGCATTTATATTCCCAGCACGTCCATGCAGTGTGGCTTAATTGGATTTGAGGCAATTCCAATCTAATCTTTCCAAATTCTGTTCTAAAGTTATTTTTCTTACATAAATTAAGATGTGTATTTAAGAAGATTTAAGATAATGCAGTCTGCTTTCCCTTGTATCTAACCTGGAAACTACTTCCAGAACCACATCATGCCTAAGAGGGACTAACAAAATAAATTTTCAAATATTCAAGGCTGAAGGAAGAGGAAAGAAATAAAACAAAGTCCATTTTCCATTAGCATGTAAGATGACCATGTACCACTGAAGAAGAATTCCGTTACATGTTCCAAAAAAACCCCCAAAACCCAAGAAAAAAAACCACCAAAAAAACCCCCAAGTCTCCCCCCCACCCCCCAAACCCACAAGACTACAAACTACTTTGCTAGAATCCAGTCTGTTCTTAAAATCCTAGGATTCAAAAATTAAAATCTTGTATAGGGGGCATTCAGGTAGTTCCCTTACAATAGCTGTGTAAGAGTACCATTGTAACATGGCAGTAGAGTCAAGGATTTCTCTTGTGGAGAAACTCCAAAAAATATGCAAGAGAATTCATCATAAGGGTATTTTTGTTATTAACCACATTGTTGTTTGTTTTTAAATAAAACATCATTGCAAACCCAAATGCATTTGAATTGCACAGTGCTAGGAGGATACCACAAAAGCTAATGGGCCATTTGCAAATGATTACAAGTAGGCTAGACGTTAAATGTAATTGCAATACAGGCACAAAGACTCCTGATTGCTGCCACAGCTTGGAACTGGAATAAGAGATGCTTCCTGCCCCTGTTAGACAGATAAATCTAACCTTGATAAAAACCAAGGACTCAGATTTTGCAAGGCTGCTGCATCCAGGGTTTAAAAACATGTACTTCAAAACAACTTTTCCCGTTGTACTTTGATTAAAATGGCACATCACTGCAGAATCTGAGATGTGAATGGTCTCAAAAAAACATTTAAAATACTGAACAACTGAAGAATCACTAGTACCACTAAAAAGCTAATACAGATTTTTACTATTAGCCTCAGAGACAGTATCACACTTCAGATTAGTAAAACAGCTCAGCTATTACTGCATTCAAAGCCCAAGAAATCAGTAAGTTCAGGAAACTGGGCTCTATGCCTATTAAAGAAATATGTCTTAAAATATACTCAAATTGGAAAAGGAAATCTGCTTTCTTTGCAGTCCTGAAAGTAAGGAGAACTAAAAACAAAGCCCCTAAGTTCAGCAAATTGTGAGTGCTTCTCTTTGTTAACATACAGTGCATGGCAGCCATCTACGTTCAGTAAGTTTACTTTTAATTCACCAGGCACGGTTAGGATTTTAAATCCAAACACCCTAATGCTGTTTGTGACATTAAGTGCATGCCACTTTCTAATAAGCTGAAATTCTAGTAAATCAGGAATGAAGTTTACTTAGTAGAGAAAAAACTAGACATCAGAAGTTAAAAAGCCATATGGTTTATGCAATTAGTTCTGGTTGCCATGGAACAATTCAAATCATATCAACAGTAGATTTTTGTGTAAGAGCTTTAGAAAATAAATCAGAATTAGCAAGATGAAGACCAGCAAAACAATATTCACTGGTTGCTGATTTTCCCCTGCAAAACAAGGTGTTTGCTATGTAGCATACTCGATTGCCTCATGATTAGCTGAAAATGGCAGCTGAGGCTTGATTCTGGCAGTGTTCAAACAGAACCTGGGTATGGTGACAAAACAGAAAAGCCTTCATTCATCCAGTTACCACCTAAGGTAGATATGCTATGAAGAAACCTTTAGTGCATTACACTTCTGACCACTGTCTGTCTACCACTTGTTTTGACTCGTACTTGTGCACCCCTGTCATTGAAGGGAAAAAAAAGTGTTTCATATCGATTTTACACACAGAATTTACTAGTCCTTATAGATATCACACAAAATACAAACCAACAGGAAAAATCAAAAAAAAGCAAACAAAAAAAATCAGATGCCTGCCCTCCTAAAACTATATTGTTATAATACACATGCAGTGTTGATGGCCTGCTGAGCTGGGTGGCACAGCTCCAAGATGAAGTGATGGAGCTCAGGGAATAGGTGAGGAGGTTGAGAAACAGCAGGGAGAGTGAGAGGAAAATTGACTACTTTCATCAAATGATCTCTCTAAATATAGAACAGGAGATAACTCAGTATCCCCTCATCAGCAAGCCCCCCAGCCCTCCTGGACCAACCCACAGGAAGGGGGTCAATGGGAACAGGTCACTGCCCTATGAAAAGAAAAAACCTGAGCAAGAGTGTTCTTTTAAGAAGTGCACCACCTGCAGTGCCCTTACAGAACAGGTATGCTGCTCTGCAGGAGAAGGTGGTGTGAGCAAGGTCGAGGGCTCACAAAGGCCAGAAGCACCACCAAGGCCAACTCACCTCAGGCCAGACATCAAAATTGACACTGCAAACAAAAATCAAAGGCTCATTGTTGTGGATGACTCCCTCCAGAGGGGTGCAGAGGGCCCAATATCCACACCAAACCCAATTCATAGGGAGGTCTGCTGTCTCCCTGGTACCCACGGTAAAGGATGCTGCAGGCAAACTTTCCACCCCTGTAAATCCTTCAGATTATTACTCACTTCTGGTCTTTGAGGTGGGTAGTGATGATATAATAATGAGAGCCAAAAAAATCAATTAAAAGAGATTTCAGGGACCTGGGGTAACTGGTGAAGGAATCAGGAGCTCAAGTTGTGTTCCCCTCCACCCCTCTGAAATCAGTGAGACAAGGGAACATGTAGTAAGAGCCAACAGGTCAATTCATGGCTCCAGGACTGGTGTCAGACAGGGCTTTGGGTTCTATGATCATCCATTGGTACTAAAGGCAGCAGACCTATGAGCAAATAATGGAATGCATTTGTCCCAGAGCAGGAAAATTATTCTGGGGCAGGATTTGGCAGGGCTCATTGATAAGGCTTTAAACTAGATTTGAAAGCAGAAGGGGTTAATAATCTCATGCCTGCCTGTAACAAAAAGTGGGGCAGCACACCAGGGGCAGAGGGACAGAGTGCTAGAAAGGGCTCTTGATTTGTTGTCTTGCAGCCAGCCAGGGAGGACACACTGAGACACCTCAAAGGAATCAAGGGAGATTCACCTCAGGGTGACATGGCCATCCTAGTTGAGTGCCTCTTTGAGAATGGACACAGTTTGGACAAACGGGATGAATTAAGGGGCCACTGTGCGGCTGGGAAGCTACAAGATAGTGGTTATTACTGAAACCTGGTGGAATGATTCCCATGACTGGACTGTAGGGATATACAGGTTCAAGGTCTTTAAGAAGGATAGGCATGGTAGGAGGGAAGGACGTGCAGAGAGAAGCCTGAATGAAGCTTCACCAGGGCAAGCATGGCAAGTGCATATGGGTTAAGATTAAAGGGAATAAGGGAAAAGGTGACGTTACAGTAGGGGTCTACTACAGGCCACTTGACCAAGCAGATGAGGCGCTCCAGAAAAGCAGACAGAAGAGGCTCTGCATTCAAAGGCCCCGCTCTTTGTGGGTGATTTCAACCACCCTGACATCTGCTGGAAAGACAACATAGCAAGGCATCAGCAATCCAGGATGTTCCTGGAATAAACAGATAACTTCCTCCTCCAAATGGTAGCAGAACCAACAAGAGCAGGTGCTATGCTGGACCTTCTTCTCACCAATAGGGAAGAGAGTTGGGGCTGTTCAGTCTGGAGAGCAAACCTTATTGTAGGCTTCCAGTATCTGAAGGGGCTACAAGAAAGCTGGGGAAAGACATTTTAGAATATCAGGTAGTGATAGGACATGGCGGAATGGATTCAAACTCGAGGATAATAGATTTAGATTAGATATTAGGAAGAAGTTCTTCACCAGGAAGGTGGTGAGAGAGTGGAACAGGTTGCCCAGAGAGGTGGTAGAAGCCCCATCCCTGGAGGTTTTTAAGGCCAGGCTGGATGGGGCTCTGAGCAACCTGATCTAGTGGGAGGTGTTCCTGCCCATGGCAGAGGGGTTGGAACCAGATGATCTTAAAGGTCCCTTTCAACCCTGAAAATTCTATGATTCTGTGATTCAAAATGGTACTCCTAAATACAGTTTTTACAAAAAAAAAAATCAGCACCCTGATCTATGTGGCCAGACATCAGATACTAAACACATCTACCTACTTTCAGTACCTCACCACTGCTCAGAGGCACATGAAGTTGCATCAGAGAGGGATAATTGTGTAAATGAGAGCTTGGTGGCTACTCTGATGTCCACAGTTTAAGAGCATACATTGTGCTTTGTGAGGCTGCACTAACAGGCCAAACAATGCTAACTTCTTAGCCCACGTTTTCATGTGTTTTCAGAACAGCACACACCAGCATTTCTCAGTCAGCAGACTTTCCCAACTGCATATCTATTCATGTCATTCCCTTCCTTATACTACTGAAAAAATAGCAGAGTACCAATAAAGTACTTGTGATGTATGCTATCTTACAAGGAAAAACTTTTTAACACAGAATTGGCCCAAGACCAAAAAAATTCCCAAATTCACACAAAACTTAGAATTAGCTTCTGATAACAAGGTGGTCTTCAGAATTTTCAAAGCCATTTAAAGAGTTTCTATTGTAAACATGAACAACTGTAGACCAAAACAGCAGAGAAGTCCCATGCAACAACAAAACCGAACTACCACCCAAAGGTTAGAAGGGAAACCTTTTCTCACTGGCTCCTGTATGAATAACTCAAAAAATATCACTTAATTCTTCTTTATCTTGACCTCAAAGGCATGGTGAGAAAGCAAGTGAAGAAGAGATCTGAAGACAGATATGACAAATTCAGGTGTGATAAGTAAAACCTGCAGTACCTTTTAGCAAGTATGAAGAGGCAAGCTAGGAAGACATGCCCTTTTCCAAGTAAAAAATGAGAAGACAAGTGCACAACGGCAGACAATTGAACAAGAAAGTCATCAGTATAAGCCTTAATCCTGTTATCAGGAGAAGAGCTTGATAGTCTTGGTGACTGGACTGAAAGGACAGCCAGCACTAAAAAGAAGCCAGTGTAAAATATCTAATGAAAATAAAAATTAAGGAACACTAAAAATGTACACACAGATTAAAAATGGCTCCACACAGTATGCATTTCTTTTAGAACCTCTTGGTATTTCTGTGAAGCTCCTAAGAACCTACAGATTAATCTAAACTATGCTTCATTACCACTGTTGGTGTATTAGGAAAAGAAGCCAGCATAAAGATTTTCAAGTAGTTCTGAAAAAAACCTATGTGAGAACAATAAGGTGAAGCTATTGCTTGACAATACAGTAATACAGAGACTATATAGGAGCTCTGACTTAAATCACCAACCACCTTGTCAGCTGGGGTAAAAGGAGGGAAATGCACAGGATAATTAGGTAGAAATATCAACCCTAATAATCTTCTGTAAAGAAAACAAACATTTACATTGTGTTAAGTGATTGGTTCAAGCAAGACTCCAATAAATAAAACCCTTTTTATGTTCCTAATTATTCAGGTCAATTTAGACACATCCACACCTACAAGCACAATGTATTCCCTGAGCAAGTGAGCATCAACCACCACCACTAATTAGCTTATGCACAGGAGGAAATGGCACAAAATTGTACTCTTCATTACCCTACCTCTTTCATTTAGAAAAAGTTTAAGCCAGATGAAGGCAAACAATATAACTTTTGTTATATTCAAAAGCCCAACTAAATGCCAAGCTGGGCCTATCTGAACACAGACCATATTGCTGAGGTTCAACAGGAGCTGCACAAAAACTATCACTGGATTCACACAGACAGCTGTTCAAATGTGAACTAAATACAGAACTGAATTCCACACTTGATCAATACTTTAAATGAGACCACTTTTTAAAGGAAAGAATATGCTTAGATGTTGACTGTACCCTACAATTCACAAAATCTTGCCCACCAAAGGGTTTTTTCTTATTCACTTAAAGATTTGCACATGGGATCTCAAGTCTCATGTGTTAGCTCCCAGCCTTATAGCCAAGTGCTCTATCAAAGTGCAGATGTATCCTGCAAGCAGCAGCATCTTATTGCAGACATTCCCCTTCAGCTTTATATATCTGCAGTCCTCTTGAGCCTACAGAGAGTAACAAAAGAAAAGACTCAATGGGGTGAAAGGAGACAACTTGAGAATTCTTCAAGTACAACATCTTTATAGCTCTAAGGTTCCCCAAGTCGACATCTAGTTTCAGACATACAGTGCCTGCTCCACTTGAGCTAGCTACTTCAACTTCTCAGCATTTACCTCAATGTTTTGATTGGGATTTTCCTCTCTCACACTGCTGTTACATCTTTCTGGCCCACTAGCTGAACTTTTGCCAACAGCCAGGAAGAGGAAACAAATCATGTTAGCCTGACTCTTAAATTTGCACATCTTTTCAAAAGAGAAGTTTGAAAAACAAACACTTTCTTCCTTATCAAGAAACCAAGTGTTAATTCCAAGGCTTCTCACTATTCCATTCACTCCATCTCACTCCCTGAAGAAAAATATGGCTAAAAGATTTTGTCCCTCCTGCACATAGGATTTCTCAGCACAAGAGAGTTCAGCAGTGGCTAAAAGGACCATCCTTCCAGGCTGAAGACAAGATTAGAGGAATACTTCTGCTCTGCTGGTTTTTCCTGGCAGCACTCCCCTTGCTCCCACCTCCTGGTAAACTGGAGGGATGGTTGTGCTCAAAACGGAGCAGTAGCCCACACACTCACAGACCCGCAGAGACCAATTTTGAAACTTAGTATCTCAACCCCAAGGAAAAGGAAAAACACACAAGCAGCTCAAAGTCAGAGACCAGCAGCATCCCTCACTCTTTACAACTCCTTTCACAGTTATGACAGGCTTGGACAGCAACACACAGCCTGCACTTACATGCCCACACTCCCCTGGCCCAGATCATCAGCCATGTCAGACTTTGGAGATTGCATCCTTTTTGTCCTGAGACTGGTTGACAAGGAAAGTTTGTGCTAATAATAAATAAATAAATAATAATCACACCTTTTAGAAAAAACAAGATTAAAAACAGCTATGACTCCTTCCTGCTTGCCCCACCAGGAATCAGAAGTCACTATGGCCCCACAAATGCAGCACAAGGACTGAGTAACAGATGAAGAACTTAATTTCTTAATCCTGCTACACCACAAATAATGAATAATGCAACACAAGACATAACGTGACAGATCCATATGCTCTACTTATGTGAAGAAATTTTTGTCTAATCCAACTAAAAATTCAGACAGATGGATACCTAAGAAGTTTTCCTATTTTAAAATAATCTTGTTCTGGATTTTGTTTAGCAAAGAAATCATAGCCAAGTTTTAATGTTTCTGACCTCTATGAACAGAAAGCCATACACAAATAAATTTAAGAACAGAGAAAAACAGTTGTCAAGATGCCACAATCCTTTGACAAATCTCTAGGAGCTGAGTATGGTAACACTGCTAATCATATTTTCCTATTATTTTACCTAGAAAATACGATGTTTCTGAGGGGGCATTTGGCTCCCATAAACTCTGGTTCCCTCTTCTAATCTTTGTTCATGGAAAGCTATTTCTACTTTGCCTTGCACTGTTATTTTTTTCCAGTACTAGGACTGCCACTAAGCTATCAGTAAATTGACTTGAGATATCCTTGTTTCTTCTTACATGGGCTACAAGGTTTTTATTCTTATGCTGCATTATTTCATGTATTATCCAAAACTTTATTCCAACTTTAGTATCAAAGGAAAATCAAGACAATTGTTTACAAATGCTTTCTAGCCCTGTATCACACACATCCAGCACTAAGTCTCCTAAGCCCCCAAAACCTCCTTAGAACACAGAACAAAAAAGGAACCTGGACAGAGAAATCAGACATACAGCAAGTTCCTCAGTGTTTGCTTCTAGAACTGAAGCAGACACTGATGGAGGAACTTGCTGTTAATTTCAGCAAGTGCAGCTACTTAGAAGAGACCTCGCTGAAAGCAGAATTACGAGAAGGAACGTTAGTTCTATCTTGGCCAAACCCAGGATAGTTTCATAACCAACTACTTCCAAAACAGCAACAAGTGTACCTGCCTAGTGTGAACACCAGACTTGAAGAAAGGGGATGTCTTCTGAAGCAAACGTATCAGTACTGAAGGCCATCCAGAAATAGTATGGCACCTTCTATCTTGCAAAACATTGAGTGCCTTTTACTCAATCTCTTAAAAGTACAGTGTACTTACACATACACTTCACTAGTTTCAAGTAAATAATGTGTTTTACTGCAGCATAGAAAACCTACCAAAAGTAAGCACTGACGACATGATGACAACTGAGCAAAAGGCATCATGCTTACAAGAAGTCTGAACTAACTGTTATTAGCAGTATTTAAGACCTTCCTGGTACAAGATGCAGCTTCCTAATGCTCTACATGATCATACGCTCCCCCTAAATATACAAAGGAGTTCCAAACAGTTGAAAAGGTAGAAGTTACTACTTTAGTTTGTAGGAACTGAATTTCCATAGGTCCCACTTTCAAAAAAAGTGATGTCTGGATTACACTGGAACAGATTCTTCCACTAATTATGACAAAGGCAGCTTTTGAGTTTGTAAAAGTAGGTTTCGTTAGGTGTCAAGCACAGTCTAGCTCTAAAAGCAAGCTTACCAAGAAGAAAACTACTTACTCCACACTATTCATTTAGACAGACTGTTCATTTAAGCTCTGCTGCCCACATTTTAAATGTGGTATTTTAAAACAATAGCGTAACTAATAACATAAGGACATAGGCATCGTAAGTTAAACATTCACCCACTTCTGGAAATGAACTTCCACTTAGGATATCCAAAATGTGAAAGGGGACAGTTTAATATAAAGTGTTATACTGTATCACAGCTAGACAGCAAGGATTTTCCTTTACTGCACTGTATGTAATATTGCACTTAGAAGTAGTGCCATCATTTCACTTCCTCTTCTGCTACCAAACAAGTAAAAATATATTGGAACTATTTCCCCGTACATTTCCTAATACACAGACCAGCACCTCTAGGTTCTCAAGCCGTAGTATCAGTGACCTATACATCTTCATCTGAAAGATCAAAACTGTATTTCAGTGTCCTATTATGTAAGTAGAACAAGAACACTGGGTTGTTAGGTTATTTTTAAAGCAACTCAGAAGTCAAAAAGGTTGTTCATCTATTTATTTCTCTCTGCAGGCATGTTACAGCATTCTGCATTAAATGGACCTATTGGTTACTGCTCAACTTTTAATCTGCAGAACTTTTCATTGCTTTGTAAAGATTTTTGGGGATCAAGGATGCCTCCTAGCAACAGCAGTAAGGAAAAAAGGAATTTAAAGCTTTCTTATTTGAAATCCTGCATAAATACTGTGAAAAATGCGTGGTCTCGACAAGTTACCTGCCAGTCAGTTCAGCAAGACTGAATTTCACTAAGTTCAGTAAATGCCTCAGCTGAAAGATCCGTAAATACTCAGCCTATGCATAATGTGCATAATGGCTAATCCAAGAGCTTTACAGCTCTTTTACTCCAGAGAGAGAATATGAGGAGCAGTTGCCTAAGACTGGCACTAACTGCATCTGCAGTAAACTTAATTTTTAGGAAATAATTATTAAAAGAACACTAGTCTGAAACTTGTGTGGAAGTTCATTTAATGTACCAAAGCTCTAGAGCCTGACACTGGAAAAATGAAAGTTCATAAAGCTAGGCCTTTTAAGAAAAAATACAGACCAACAGAGAGGGGGATAAAAGAAGGGTGAAATCAAGCCACCAGGCAAAATATGAAGAAGAGCACCCTGAGGACTTGCCATCAAGCATCATTTGACTGATGATTAGAAGAGCTTGTAGTATAGTAACTATTTCTAATGTGCAAGAAGTAGTGCACTGGTAGTTTATTTCCCCAAACAACCAGAAACTGCCAGCAGAAAAAACACCATACCGATTAGATACACTAATAATGATCTGGGCCACTCAAGTGTGAGTAAGTTTACATTTTGCTTCCTTTACTGCACACCTTGAAAGGACATGGAACTGCTCTGAAAGGATTATTCTGTTCGTATACAACAACTTACTGGGAAACAGATTTGGCATAGGCAAGTATCAAATGTTCTTTTAATTCCTTGGCAGTTTGTCAACTCCCTACAGTAGCAAAAACTACTGAAATAGGGTCTCTCAGGCCTACCTGTGAATAACCTCTAGTGGGTAGTGGTTAGCTTAGAGGTGAAGCTCAGCAGGTTACTAGAAGGTTAAACAAGTGTAACAGACAGGCTTGAAACAGATACAAGTCAGGTGCTAAGATTAAAATTTGTTGTGTATTTCACTGTAGTAACATAGAAGTTTTTTGTATTTTGTTTTCAATTGAAATCTAAAACAGACCCGAGTAGAGGAAAGATCAAATACATACTGCTGCTATATCCACCTCTACTAAATTTAGAGAAAATAACTCCCTTTCCATCTAGATTTGTGGACAATGACAGAAGCTATAATTCAGAGCCATGTGACAGCTTCATCTAGTTTAAGAAATCACTAAAAATGTTTAGGCACAGAAAGTGTTTAGACACAGAAAGCTTCTCAAGTAGCAGAGGCTGTCTGCACAATAAAGACATCCCATATGGTAACTATTTTTAGACTGTTAAGTATCAGAGGTTACACCAATCACATGGGTGTCTCCAAATTAACAGCTACCAGCAGATTTTTATCCTTTGCATAAAGAAAAGGAAGTTGGGATAATTTTTAGAAGTAACTTAGCTCAAACTCAAAACCCCTGCCTCATTCAAAGTATGTTTAGCTTCTGTAACTAAACATTATTTCCTAGTAAGGACCTGGAAGCAAAGCCAGCCTGTAACTTTTGACAAAAATACCTAGAGCATTCAAAGCAGATCAGCTGAGTTATATTTAAGCTGGTCCTAATTCACTGCAGCTGCATCTAATGAACCACAAAAAGCAGCTTATTACAACAATAAAAGCGACACAGCTCAGAGGCTGAACACTCTCCAAGTTTCCAGCATCCTTCAGTTGGCTGTACTCAGCATCAGCCCCTGATTGATCACTGTACTGTAGCTAAGCAGGTAAAACTAACAGAAACAGAAACACCACCCCACCCTTTGTCATTTCTTGGATACATTAATCAGGGCCTACCAGACAGGGTATGCTATCTGGTATATTCAGTTGCTGACAGAGAAAGGCCTATATTCCTCAAGTCCTGAAGTACTCACCTACTTTAAACACTGAAGACCAGAGCCTTTCTTTCAAAGACAACTCACACACAGACTTCACTGCTTGTGGATCAGCCACACTGAAGTCAGGTAAACAACTCAAGCTGCCTGCAGGATTTTCAAGCTCATCTTTCAAACCAGTGACTGTGGGCAACCTAAAAGTATCAGGTCCTGATACAACTTGGACAAATATTAAGAACATTCATATATCCCTTTTCCACAAAAAAAAAAAAAGTAGGGATTACCACAAAGAACTATAAAAAGAACTAAAATTAACAGAACTAGACAGTGCACACTAAGTCCCATTGACAAATTACTAAACCCCACCAAGACTGCAGAACATTAATTTCTCTTCACCAAAATTCCTCTAACCTTAGCTTGAATTGTTTATTTACAGCATCTGGGAGACAACAATATACTATCATACTTTTGATATCATTGTTTAAGAACAGCATTGTGTCAAAGTTCATTTTAACTTCCTCCAAAATTTTACAAGCATTTTTCCAGGCTTGTCTTCTGAGTGTCTTCTGACGGTGTCATTTGACTAAGTTACACATACTACATACGTACATGTACAGAGTAGTACATAAAATACCTAAATCTAAAAACATACAGAGTAATGCAAAATATTCAAGATTAAGGTAAATCCCTTACTTCATCTTCTGTGCCAAAAAGGGGAATGGTATGGATGTGCTGCAGAAAAACTACTCAGTGTTTGCAGCCTTGACAAAGACCAATGATCCACACCAAGCACACCAAAAAAACGCTGTCTGTATGGGAAATAAGCACAATTAAACGTCTCCCCCTTCCACCTCTAATGGTCAGAGAAAAGTGACATACTGAATACACAAAACTTTACAACAACTGACTCTAGACAGATGAATTCCTTGTTTGTTGATAGCATTTAACACATGGTAAACATCCAGAAATCCACTGGGGAGACTCAGAGTGAGGGAAGGACAAAAAGCATTTTGTTCCAGGATGTTTAACAATAAAACTATTTTTGTCTGCTTCTACAGAGGGCTTTGAGCTTTCTACTTCATTAACTCAAAGAAAATACACAGCATCCTTAAGCAAACCATTCAGAAGAAAATCAGGTAACCCTGAAGGAAGCAATGCATCGCCTTTGAATAGTCTTCCAGATGAACAGACACTAACAGGTATTTCAGATGCATGTTAGCATGCTTCAGCACTACAGCCTAAAAGTAGGCTTGTTCCCCCCAGAATTGCTCTTGAATGTCTCTTCCCTTGTGATTTCTCACAGGGCACCAAAAAAAATCTATGTTCTGTTTATCCAGAAATTCAAAGTAGTCTGTAAGTACTATCTGTTCATCAAAACACTTCCCTGACAGCTGACTTACAACACAGGTATTTCTCCCCCTACCAAGAGTCCCCAGAAACAATGCAAGATGGAAAATGTCTTAAAAACAAAACAAAAAACCACAGTACACAGAAACTAATATAAAATGGTAGAGAGGGAAGAAAAAAAAACAAAACCGCATCACAAATCTCCAAAACTATCCTTAGTTCCAATATTCTAAAAAGCAGTAAACAATGTAGTCTCCCAACTGTCACACCAGTCTGTTACATTCTAATTTGCTTATGCAAAGTACAGATTGTTACATTTCTCTAAAGAATCCACTACATAAAGTGGATTAGCTACACAGACTAACATTATTAGCAAGACTCTTCTCTGAAGTACTACAAAGAAGTATGACTCCGGGGGTGGATTTTTGCATTTATTGAGACAGGTGGCAGAAAAGAAGCAGCAGGAATCTTTCAACAGACCTCAGAAAGGAGTAAGTGGTGGAAATGATTCATCTGGCTGAGAGAGAGCCCACTTGACAAGCGAGTGTAGAAAAGTGTCACCAATTATATTGCAAGCCTATCACAACTGTATTACCTGACCCAGGATAAACTGCACCAGTGTACACTGACCTAGCAGATTCTGTTCACCTCAGAGAACAATCTGGTCCTGCGACTATGTCACTTCTAGTTTGCAGCAAAGTGTTTACAAATCAGTGATTCAACACCACATAAGTGTGGCATCTTCAGAGTCCAATATGGAGCTCATCCTACCATTTCCATGAGACCGATTCCCTCAGCCCAGAGCTGTGTCCCCCAAACACTGGTACTACATAAGACTGAAGAAAAAAAATTTTAAAATCATCTTCTGTTTCCCAATGGCTTTCCAGAGTCACAATTCATCTCAATAAAACACCATATATTCTATTCTTAGAACACAGAAATCACAATCACAGCATGCCTAAGTTTGGAAGTGACCTCTAGAGATCATCTGGTCCCTCCCCCCTACTCACTCACACAGGCTGCCAAGAGCCAGTTGCTCAAGATCATGACCACTTCCTGTGCAGCTTCAAGGTGTGACACTGCCCTCTCTGGGCAACCTGTGCCAATACTTGGTCACCAAAGAGTGTTTCCTTAAGTTCAGTGGAGCCTCCTTTGTTTCAACAGTTTCTACCAACTGCCTCTTGATCTGCATATGCCCTCCAGTGGAAAGAGCCTGGCTCAGTCTTCTATATACCCTCTCTACAAATTAATGACATCCTCTTGAGCCTCTCTCTTGCCTAGGCTAAACTGTCCCAGCTCTCTCAACCTTTCCTCATTGGAGATACTCCATTCCCTTCATCTTCTTCAGCCCTCACTCTCTAGTACCTTCATGTCTGTCCTGAACTTGAGACCAAAAGAAGAGTGTTCACATTTAGGCATAAGCCAGGCAGATGCTTCATTGAATAGGAACTTAAATCTGTTTCATTCCTAGTAACTAATCATAGAACCTACCTCAATACCTTGAACCAGAGCAAAAATAGTTGGATGTAAGTCAATTGATGTGAAACCCTATCTATGTGAGATACCACTGACCACTACTGTAGTTCTTCAGTAAAATATACACTATTTTAAGAATGAGATGCAAACAACCTTCCACTATCACTTTTCAATAATTTCAAGATCAGAGCATTTTGGTCAAGTTTTGAAGACCTATGAATTTAAGAAAAATGTTTCTGCTTCTACATGACAAGTAATTTTCCAACTTTCCACTGTGAGGAAAGTTACTTCAAGTTTCCCTTTACCATGACAGGAAGAATATTTCCCATTTCAGTGAAATGGCTTAATAGGAACCAAAAATCCAGAACACCTGAATGAAGAAAACAGCAGTTCCCATCATATAATTGCAAATGTTTTCTTCAAATATAGGTGGATTACACAGACACTTGACTTCAGTTGTCAATTATGCAAATCCTACATACCATGGCCCAGGATATTACCTTCAAATTTAGCAACACATTCATCAAAATCTTATTTCTCTCCTCTGTGATACTGTGAAAGCATTTACTTCACCGATGTCACATGCCCATACAGTGTGTCTGACTTTGAGATTGACAATAACCTCTTGCATCTTCACAAGCAATACACACACACAGGCAAGCAGAAGAAAAAAAATAACATAACCCTGTGGTTAATTACCCAGGGCACGATCAGGTGAAACACACAACAATCTTGCAGTTCTCCTTTGTATTTTTTCATCTGCAACTCACACACACAAGGCAACTGTTACATCAGGAGTTTCTCAAGTCCAATCATATCATTTCTACACAAAAATGGCAAATCTCAAATTTGAAAGGGGTAAACAAAAGCATCAATAGTTACCAATTAATTGCCAGCATCAGTTTGCATCTCAACTATAAGGCAAACCACTTGCTTCCTGGTATTGTTCTAATAAACCTGTTGCAGAACAAACACTGCAAACAGTTTTCTTCAAGCACATTTCCTTTAGTTTTTACATACCAACAATCTCACCCAAATCTAGCAGATAACTGTCAGGTAAGACTTCTAAAAGTTTCCCTTTATATTCTCTGTGGAAAAAAAAGCTCACTTTAAAATCTGTCAACAAGAGAAAATTAGTGTTCAAAAATAAGGAAGCGTAGCCCCATCTTTAGCTTTCAAAACAAATATTTTCAGACTACCTGCTTCTCTTTGGAAAAGATGGGCATTTAGCATCAAGTTTTGACACACCAGATACTTAGTCAGCACTGTGCACCATACCACCTGGCTTCTAAAGCTACATTTGACCTCACGAAACCCACAAAAGGAACCTGGTGCTATGCCAGGATGTGCCAACATGCCATGTCAACTTTCCCAAATCACCATCCAAATCACTGTTACTAAATCAGTTTTTGGCCTAATTTTCATGCATCAATTGTTCCACTGCCATTCAAATTTTTCTATACTGAATTTCTTTCAATTCATTAACTCAGCAAGTTAAAGCCTTACCTTCCTCCTCAGTACAATCTGTCACACAGGGTAACAGTCTCACAACAAGGAAATTTCACATAATGATTCAAGCTTAGTGGAAGTGCTAGTGGGCATGAGGCACAAAATAGTAACTTTTAGTTAGCTAATAGCAGACTTCATTTCTGTACAGATTGCTAAAGTGCTTTTAATTTTCTATTCCTTGCACTTGTTCAGCTCAACTGGTACACAGGATACAAAGTTTTGGCAGAGAATGAAGTTATTTAAACACTGACAGTTATATACAACCTAAAACAGATGGCCAGATCTCCTGTGAGTTTAGGATTTAAGAGCCATACAAGCTTGGCTGTGCTCACTAGGCCTGTTCTTCTGATAAGCCAGAACTTAAAACTCTGAACTGCAAGTATTACTCTGGAGCTATAGATCTAGTAGACTTACTCAGAAAGACTGCTATGGCTGTTCAAGCCAGTCTTTTACCATTTCAGCACCATCTTCTAGTATGTAAATAGATTCCATATATCTGTTTCTTCTATGCAAAAGAACCAAGGAGTTTCTATTTGTGCAACAAAAGCTAAGTTGGCCAACGTGGTTCAAGTTAGCCAACTCAAGAGTTTCTGTCCAAGGTAATTCTGTCTTCGTCTTACAATACTAACAGTAGCTCTAGTTATAACTTTGGTCCACTAAGAACAAAGATAATTAAGTGGTTTCTAATTTGGGGGATTTTTCTCTAATATTTTCTATAAAGTCTTCCCAGATATAGAAATGCTTCCTAACCCTCACACCTGTAGTACTATGTAACATTTTCTCATTTTCTCCCAAAGGCCTTGTCAGCAGCTAAACTTACCAAACAGAGCTCTTTCACAGAAATGATGCTGAGAAGTACAACAAAATCTTCTTGCTGAGCTCAAAGACTTGTATTTGTTTATTTCCAGTTCCACCACTAGTATTTTTGTCCTTTATGTGGAAAACATTCCAATTAATATGAAGAAATTACTAAGTCTGCCAAAACTAGAAGACTGACAATAGAGAACTAGCTCAGAAAAATAAGGTATTTAGCTATTTCTGTAAAAAGAATTTTTTTCTCTGCAACAGTATCTGCGAAGTCTGTCAGTACCCCAGTTCATGAACAGAAAGCCATAATGCACCATCTCTGATGCACAACACAAGCAAAAAGAGCAAACATTACAAGCAGGAAAGGTAAATGCCAGCATGGAAATTAAATTTGCAAGGAACATTACAACTGAGGACTTCTTCCATTAGCTCCCAACTAAAACACAAACTGATCAAAAGAATTAGCCACCTTCCACAGTAAAAAGTTCCCACAATAACTTCAGCTTCCTAGAAATCCAAGCAGTTCTGCATACAGATTTTCACTTTGAGAATTGCCTACTAGCAGTAAAGCCCAAACAGAGGAAACAAGCGTCCTTAACCAGACTGTTGGGTACTATGCAGGTTAAGTGACCTTCTACCCCAAAAACACTTTTCAAGGTTGCAGATAGCCACACCTGTGGCAAAGGTCTGCCCTGAGATTCAGCTATAGCTTCTGCAGACCCAAAGACAACAAGCTTAGTACACATTTGCTCAGCCATCAACTGTCTTCAGGTTTATCCTGCTGCTGCTGTTAATGTATTTTACTCCTCTTCGGCAACAACAGAGTTGATTTTTCCCTCTCCTTGTAACATCAATTTCAACTATTGTTTAGATAGTACAACATTGTTCCTTTAAAGGCTGAAGATGAAGGGCAAACTGTAGACATACTTGATCGTTACTGGCATCCTGACAAGGTCTAAAAGACTTCATCTAGACCTCCTACTGGACACATTGCTTTAGTCAAGCCCTCAAACCAAAAACTTAGCTGGTATTGCACATCCAGAGCTTTACCAAAAGCAGATCTCTGCTAGCTATTGTTTCATGCAGCCCAAGATTATAAATAAAACAGTCATTTTAAAAAGTACATCCAATTGTTCATACCACAGCAAGTCTGCAACTACTGCTTAAATGCCTGGAGGGGAAACAAAAAATACTCATGGTAAAACACATGACTCTTAACTACTGCCCAAGTTATATCCTTCAACAGAAGGAAATTAAGTGTTCTTAGGTAAGACCAAAAGCATGGTAAGTTCTCAGTAAGGAAAACTTAGTTTGCAGATCTGTGCTTCATAGTTTTTTTTGTTGAGGATGGTAAGTGTAAAAAGCAGAAGAACAGCCAGGGAAAACAAGCTCTTAAAAATCAGTTCCATCTTAATATAGAAGGAGGAAAAAGTGTTCTGAGCATATTTTTTTAAGTGTTAGCAAGCTGGCTGATGACACAATGTCTACTTCAGAACTGTGGAAGTTAATTCAAATTATCGACATTGCTAGAGACAGGTCATACTAAGACGTGGAATATGGAAAACAGAAGGAAGACTACAGAAAATGTAGGCTTGCTGCTAAATGGCAAAGGGTACTTGGTAGCAACAGACATGGTAGAGGCTTGAGACAGTCTATGCTTTTTTCATGTAGTATTGGTCTTACCAGTAAAGATTAAGTACCAGTGGGAGGGAGCAGAGAAGACTGAGCAGACTCCTTTTAGAATTCTCATCTCAGAACAACATATTATGAAAACTTATTCCCATGATGAGCATGGAAAAGCACTGAATAACTCATCTATAGATGACAGACTCTTTGGGCAGTGCAGAAGACATCCAAAGCTCAGATGGGCACTGACTGTCCTGGGCAGCCTGCTGTAGGTTGACCCTGCTTTAAACTGGGGGTCGAACCAGAAAATCTCCCAAGGTGCCTGCCAACCTCTCCAATTCTGAAGTATTTCAGTCATTATTATAACTAACTTATTAGTATACCTTTGATAGTTTTTAATGGACTAAAAAAGCTAAAGTATGCAGTAAGGGCTGTAAACCGCTAGCATCAGCTCCAGTCATTAAAAAGGCCTTAACACAAGTAGAATAAATTAGGTCTGTCATGTTCTCTCACAACTGGAAAGAGCTATGAAGAAGTTTCCACCATCCCTCAGTGGTGGAAACATGAATACATCACCCAGTCATCCCATTCTACATGCAACAGCAAATACAGTTCATTTATAATGTACTTCATAGACATTCAAATGCCTTTGCAGGTACAAGTTTACATTATAGTAAACAACAATATCAACTTTTACCTTACATAACTGTAAAAAGCAACTATGCTTAATAAGCAATGAGAAAGAGTGGAAGATCTAAGGGTATCCAAGACCTCAATTACCAGCCCAACATTTTAGTATTTATTAAGGTTTCAAACCAATACTTTGTTACAAACCACTCCTGCGGTAGAGCAAAATAAGATGGCATATCACATATGCCTTGTGAATGGACTGATTTTATAAGGTGCCCCTTACAAAATGTACCAACAGTAAAGCAAAGGATATACATTTCTTATTCAATTAACCAGCATAAATAGAAAGAATTCACACACAAGACTCAAAAAACCTGTTTGGCATAACAGCATTCAAAGTTTTCAAAGTTTTCAAAGTATTAGTTCAATACTGCTTACTACACAGGTCGATTACATCTCTATTCAATCCTCTACTTGCCAATTCCACTGTTCAGTTTATCAGATAAAATATACTCTAGAACAAGGCCCAGGAAAACAGTGTTCTTGAGAGTAGATTGATGTATTCCACCTATGCTCAGACTAGCCCGTGTTGTCTAGTAATGACCATTTTTTTCTAAGCTTATAGCCCTGCCACTGTCATCAGCATGAATAGGTGAGTAAAAGCAGGACCTATGCAAAGAAAGCATTTCTTTCAAGAGTCCAGCCAACACGAACCTTATCTTAAGTAAATCAACACACTAATTAACACAGTAAAATAACATATTTAAGAAGGAACTTAAGAGAAATAAAGCTTTATGCTTCAGTACTCTTTTTATAAAGATAAAACTCCTGATACATCAAATTGGTACCCACCTCCCCAGTTCTGACATCATTACTGCCAAGTCCACCTCCTCAAGTCCATTTGTGACATCTTCCTTATCAATTGGAGACAAGATGTGTCATGCCTTTATAGAGGCTTCAGAAGAGAATTCAATTTGAAGTAACATCTAGCCTGTATGTAAGCTCTTAGAAAAACAAAGACCTGGGAACGAACTGTAGCAGAAGGGAAACTTTTTTACAGCAACTATTGTGTGATCCATTGTGTAAGCCCATTGTCACTGCTCTGGCTTTCTAGGATTTTTTCCCTCCAAATATCAAATCTTGCCTACAGAATTCTTCATCAAGAAGACTCTTCACTGGCACCTCCAGAAAGTAACAAGTTTTAAGGCTGCCTTACACTGAAATCATTCCTTCTCTTATCTGTTGAATCTTTCATTGCCTAGAGCACTTGCTAGATTAATGAGTACATCTGTGCTTGTCTGTTAGAAAAACTTCTATAACGTTGTCAAGTTAGCCATTTTCTAATTACTTATACCTTAAGTCCAACTAACTTTCTAATGAAAACCTACCCCGCAAACATAAGTCTGCCTATTCAGCAGAACCATAATTAGAGACAACAAAACACTACTCTTAGCTCTTGGTTATTCAATACACCTTTTTTTTCACATAGAATAGGGTTTTCAAATGCCATACGCTTAATGCATGAGGCATTACAAGCAGAGCAGAAACATTAAACTGATTAATAGTCCAGGCATAATCAAAGGTCCAGGCTTTTAAAGTCTTACCAGTGTCCTGGCTCATTCTGAGGGAGAAAACTGTTATCAGGATGTTCCAGAATCATCTGCAACCACTCAGAAGTGGCTACTTCTTCCAGGGACTTAACACCGAGCATCACATAGGTGACGGCTCCATCATGGCTGCATATTCCACTTCTTGACTCATCTTATATAAATTTTTAGTATTTACATGAAAAAGAAGAAAACTGATACCTTAATAGTAACAACAGTACCTTACTGCTACTGGACTGAAAAGCATACAACTGCAGTATCACCTGCTTGCTCATTGCCAGGAGGCCCCCACAACTAATCTACCTGAAATCCTCACAGATTACACTCAATTTATTCTGATCAGGCAATGTAACAATAGACAACTCCATAGAATATTACACTCCTTTTCTCATGAGAAAGTATAAAATATATGGATTGTAAGTTGCTGGCATTTATATGTCAACAGAATCCTTTCCCTACCCAAGTATCTGTGGAGTGGAAGAAGCAGGAAGAAAAGAAAACAAGCACAGGTCTATTCTTGTACCACTTCCAAATACATTTTACTCATGCTCAGCAGTAGTGCAGCAGGTTTTAAGGGTGTCTACATTTAGTCTAAGTCAGATTAGTTTCATAATGAGAAAAAAAAGGCAGGAAAATGTTGATTAGCCAGTAAGAAGCTGTACTCTGGCTACACCCACACAGCACAGTAAGTCATAAGCACTTCCTAATCAAGGAACTGCAAAACAGTTCAAGGAAAATATACTGCAAATAACTGTTGTGAAGTGTGCTTTTTAGAGGAAGCAGAGACTGCCAGCTGCTCACCGTTAAGAATATTCCAAATGCCACTCTCTATACTAAACTGATTACATGCTTCCAGTTCACTCCAGAACTTGACTTTGAGGAGAGGCTATTTTCTATTTAGCTGAAAGGTTGTTAGAAATCTGATGTTTTTACAAATCTAATGTTGGACTGAAAAGATGTATTAAAAATTCAGGCAGGTATATTTCTTTAGAAGAGGGTGATCAAGCATTCCTTTTATGACTCCTTCTTGACATCACTTGGAAAGAATGAATTTGAAGATCTTGCCTAGATACTGGAGAGCAGCTACAGTGGTAGAATCCATGAACACCTAGTCATAGAACAAGGATTAGTAAGGACATCCAGGAATTCAAGCTGCCTACTATAGGTCTGGAGGTTTTACCCCTCCTCAGGTAATTATTCTATTAGAGGCTTTTTATCTATTCACAAGACTGGATTTAGCAGCTTGGATTGATCAAGTTTCCCCAAATGATCACTCCCACATTTTAGTTGTATGGCTGGACCTTTTGGTAACGCCACCACAATCCTACCTCACTCAAGTATGACACATCAAAACTATTCTCAGGATTAAATCCTCACCAGGGGTCTTGTGTTGAGAAAAGTGTGAATCAGGATGGAAGCAAGAACAAGACACTATCCTTAATTCTATTTTATTGTACTGAAACTTTAATTTTGGTTAATGTTCTAGTTTTATAAAGCCCACATCACATTTCAGTACCATGATGGCTAGTTACTAGCAGTCCCACAAGATCAGTGTCAGACCTACTCATCGCCTCCCATTCTTCATCTTCAAGAGCTCTTTGGGGTTTGCAGAGGTAACATGACTGTATAAGATATCAACTATTTTGGTTATGATCTGCATAGATAATCCCAACTGGTAACTGGAATGAATGGCCATGAGGTGGAATGCACTAGAAGTGCAGTTTAGAATCATTATTTTAAGTGCCTTCAGAGGCCACTTGTATGAGGTATTCATTGCACTCAAATGCCTGCAGGCAGTGAAGGACCTATTAGTATCAAGGAAAGGCAGCTGAAGCACAGCCATTAGCTGTTCTCTTCGAAATAGTCATGTCTTCCAGCCCTCCATAATCCTCCAGTTAGTTTACTTGCTACCCATGGAAGACAATGGTAAGTCTGCTCAAACATATATTGCCTTCCTCCCTACCTCCAAGCCTTAAGAAAACTATCCACATCATATTGAAACTTAAGTATTTTTGTAGCAAAACAAAGTAAACACAAAAGAACTGCCTACTGTAAAAATACCTGAACCCAAGGCAATACCTCAACTATTTATGGTTCCTGCCTCCCTTTCTACCACCACTGCCTTTTGCACTCAGAGTTTTAACACCATCTCTGCATCCTAACCTCCTCAATATCACCAGGTACTATATAGCATAGAAAAATGGACAGCAACTCAGGTACTTTTGATACAAATAATCACCAGTTGGCCACATATTGTTAACTGCAGAAAAGGCATAGTACTTATGCATACCCCTTTCTGCAACATTACCAGCTCATAACCAGAAGCAGAAGTAGATTATTGCCAAAAGTAAGTAGTTCTAATCAAACCTGTTGTGTTTTTTATTTACTATATACAAGTCTCTCCATTGCATAAAAGAACAGAAGAACAGCGGTAGCTCCTTTTCCTCTCCTACTAAGTTACCATTCAACTACACAATGCCAGTCACTTCCACAAATCAGGAAGCTGGAAAATAAAGTTATTTCTAGAACAAGGATATCCAAGTTTAACACACCATGAAATAAAATATAGACTTACATTATGTTATGGTATGAACAGGTTTACTCTGATCACAACAGCCATGTTCAGCCTTCTGACCTCTAGCCACATTTTTCATTTCCTCTCAAGCCACATTTTTACTACAAAGACTGTTGTAACAAAGATTAGTATCACCCACAGCAAGTTATCCTGATCCACAGGACACTGAAGGACCCACCTCTGAAAAAAGCCTATACATGGCCAAAAGCTCAAACATGCTTTCCTTGAAGTGCACCCAAAACCCCCTTTGCAATAATATAGCCAAACTCACCACCTAAACTCATATAAAAGCAATAATTCTTAATAGCTTTACTGGCACAGACAGATTGGGTCAGTGTTGGTCCGCAGCTTTCCCAGTATAGCTCACCTCTTACCAGACAGAACATCACTAACATCAACCCGCTGAACATCCCAGCTGCCAAAAAATCCTCAACTGGCTCAGGACTATCCTTAGTTATTTCCAGAAAACCCTTCTGACAGCCACTGCTCTCAAGTGGTTCATGCAGAGGTGCATCTTTTGAGCTCCCAGAGGACTCTGAAGACTACTTAAAAATCTAAATATGGAGCCTGTTTTCCTCTAGGTTGACACACATCAGGAAAATTCATTCAGACAGATCTTTGAATATGTAAACCTATGTAGAGGAAGAGACAACTAAACTCTTTCCTCTCAAAAGAACAATACCAGACAGTACCTCTAAATGAGTGAACATTTAGTTCTACTACAGCTCATGACAAAGCTTGGGAAAATACTGTTAACTGATGCTATGCATTAAGTGTAAAGTAAGACTCAAGGGCAGCTGCCCATGTGCTGAGTGGGTAACAATACTAAGGGTGAAATGGCTATCCCAAATACCTGCAGCCTGAAGGACAAGGAGTGTCAAGTAGTGTTACCACTACTGAACAGTGAAAAGGACTTAATTTCACTTTGAAAGGCACTCATAAGAACAGCCAGTGGTTTCATATTGTGCTGGCATTTCTTGTTATTAAAATATTTCAGCTTGGGTTTGTCAACCTCTCTCTACATAAAGCTTGTATCACATAAAACTCTAAGCTACAGCACATCTTCCAAACCAGTGACCTCTTGAATAGAGCAGCTGACAAAGCAGAATCTGATCTTGCCATCTTCTGCCTACAGCAGCCTATTCCTCCAATACAATTACAGCTTTTTATGTCAGATTCAGCAAGTAAAAGCTACTCCACTCATAAAAGATCTTTCAAGCTTGATATGAAAACAACAGCTTTGTTTACATGAGTAGAGTTTGTTTCCATTTTCTTCAGGATTCAAACCAGAGGACCCTCTCATTCTTTTATTTCTGTCCACTAAACGCATTTAATATACAAGAGATAGGTAGATCACAGTCATTCAGCCAAGCAGAAACTCCTGGAAGTTTCCACACTGACTCCAGGTGATCAGACCAAGGCTGCTAATGGATTTTACCATGTGTAGGCTGCAAACCTTCTAAGGAGGAAGACATCACCATCTCCTTGGACCCCATGGTCACTTACCAGCACTTCCAGAGGGGCAAAACCTTCTCTGGCACTACTCAGCTCATTGCCTGCCAGGACCTTCTTCCACACGTATAACTGCTGGGTCCTAGCATACCCACAAGGCTGCACACTGCTCCAGTCTGACTTGCAGAGGGTCCCTGGTAGCCCCTTCCTCTAACTAGTCCTGGTCTCTCCAGATACCAGCCCTGACTTTGAGAACATCAGATTTGCCCCCTCCATCACCCCTCAGATGCTGTCTGTAAACTTGGTGAGGGTCAACTTTCTCCCCTTCCCCAGGTCACTGAAAGAAACAGTAAATACAATAGGTGGGTGGCAGAGTCCTAGACATCCACTTTTAACAAGCCTCCAGAAAGGTCATCAAGTTTTAACCACTGAACTTCAAGCTCAAAAATCCCACCCGTCTTCCATCCAGAGGTTAACCCACCTAAGCCTTCATGTCCTGAAGCTGTTTCAAAGACTATGGGAAACCACATGAAGAGTCATGCTCAACTCAATGTAGATGACATCTATCGCTCTTCTCAATCACACTTACTTCAGAGAATTTCCAAAAATTCACTGGAAGACTACTTGTACTGTGACCTACTGAGGGACTATAGTGAAGCTCCACTTAACAATCCTTGCTGCGCTCACTTTTAAAAGCAGCAAAGCACATTTTTCTCCAGTTACCAGGAACCTTCCTGACCTTAATCCATTAAAAGTATTAGAGGCCTCATCATGACAGCAAACAATCCTCTCACTACCCTCAAACCATGGACCTGAAACAGCTGAGGTTTCTCAAGAAATCCCAGACCCAATCTCTTCTATTCCCAGTAGCTCTTCTCTCCCTATGCAAAAAGAGCTCAGAAAAACCCGTCAGTGAAGACTGAGTCATTAAAAGCACTGAGCATTTCACAGCTTTTTATGTCTGCTGTCAGTAACTTACCTATCCTATTCAGCAGTAAGTCCATATTCTTCCTCATTTTATTTTTCTATTGCTACAGTATTGGTTGCCACAGTTTAATGCTGGGCCAGCAATTAACTAAATGACAGATGCTATCTATTAATCCCTCTCCCCTTCCTGATAAAGAAAGGAGAGAGAGCAAGGGAGAGAGACTTATGGGTTGGAAACTGAACTACACAGCTTTAAACACAGTAATAATAAAACAAGAGAAAATATTAAATATATACAAATATGCAGAAAAATTGTGTTCCTTCCACCTTTCCCCACACCACCACCAAGGCTGCAGGGCAGCCCTGGGAAGTTCAGGCTGGACTCTTGGAGTCAGCAGCAGTCAGCAGCTGAAGGCAGGAACACAGATTCAGACTGGCATGGATTGGGACCACAGGCAGATGAACAGACACAATCCTCCCAGGACGCTGAAGAAAGCAGGAAGAAGCAAAAAAGGGCCAAATGGAAGGGCAAAGAGGCTTGACCCTCGTGATCCCTTGAATTTATACTGAGTGTGATGCATATGGGATGTAATACTCTGCTAAATTCTGGCCACCTGTCTTGTCTGCTCCTCCCTAAAGGGGGTTGCAGGTGTGACCCTTTTACTCCCTTTCAGAGCGTAAGATGTTGCTCAGAACAGAGCAGTGGCCTTGGTTCTGCAGCTCTAACTATAAACATGGAGCGTTACCGGTCCTAGAAGCAGACACTGTCTGAGAAACTTGCTGTTAATTTCAGCAAGTGCAGCTACTTATGAGAGACTTAGCTGAATGCAAAAATACAAGACAGAAAATTCACTCTATCCTGGCCCAAACCAGGACATTGGTACAAACCCATATTATTGCCTTTGACATCTTTTATCAGCCTCAGCTGAGCACTAGCTTTTTCAACACCAACTCTTCATTCAGTGGCATTACTCCTCTTTATGTCCTATCCTCACTGCCATCTCCTCCTGTACAGCTTTTTATTTTGGACCATTACTTGGTTACTAATTTACTCAGCCCAATATGACTAATAATTTCATTAATTGCTAGAAGAGCCTCATACATCTGAGCCACTCTTCTATGCAAAAAAAGATCTCTACTTCCCACTGTGCATCATATCAGCTGCATAAACTTCCATACAGGTGCTCAAAGGGTATGTTCTTTTGAGCTGCTTTATCCTTTTTGAGGGCACTCTCATTCCTGTAACAGTCTGTATTAGAGCTTCAGTCTCCACCCTATTCACTTAAATGCAAGCTGGTTTTAGTGCCCACATCCACCCACCCTGCCATACCTAGTTTAAATTTTTTTCTCCCCAAGCTGGAAAACCCTTTGGCATACACTCTTACCTTAATTTACCCACCATCTCTCACTGTGTCCTCATTCCTCGAAGAATAACACAGTCATAAGAAGCAAAATACTACACACAACACCAGCCAAAGTCTTTTACTTTCATCAAAGCTCCTACCCTTGGGGGTTCAGAAGCCTCCTCAACAGTCCCCATGTCCTTTCCTTGCATTCCCAAAGCTGTATGGCCCACTTCAGTCTTCCCTTGGCTGTCACTGTTGTCCATAAGAATAAGCAGAGAATAGGGGGCAATTTTCCAGAAGCTGAATGAGCCTCACCAAGCCCTCTAGAGCAACAAGAATGATGAATTTCTAACAGCAGTGACCCTCTCACAACAGCATGTCTGTAAGATGGCCCAGCACCAAAATGAAGTCAATTCAACCACTACCATCAGCCTCTATCTCTAAACACTGGTGGTTATTA
Source organism: Calypte anna (assembly GCF_003957555.1). NCBI lineage: Eukaryota > Metazoa > Chordata > Aves > Apodiformes > Trochilidae > Calypte > Calypte anna. The sequence goes on along the minus strand of NC_044274.1, from coordinate 63,302,912 downwards.
TGGTTCTGCACTGGCAGTGCAAATTCAGATCATCATTCATTCCCTTATTATGAACACTGAAAAAGAGGACACACTAGAAATGGTAACATTTACCACTGGATAAAAAACAAGACCAATAGGCAAGTTTTAATACCTACAAACTTGTTAAGGAGGATGGAGCTGAGAACTGAAGCTGCAGCTGCTACCCATCTGAGCATACCACCTAATTCCTTTAAGTCTTTCATTGATCCAAAGAAATACAAAAGACCTAGGAGCAAAGATTTAAGGTCTGTCACTGCTGAGGAAGAACTGTGTACCTTGAATCACTGCATTTAATACAAGACATTAACAACAGCTACCCAGACCAAAGGAATGTGGTAGGCCCAACAGTTGAGTTCTTTCTCTAGCAGATGAGAGAAGAATGAAGCAAGTCATAGACAATGGAAATACTAACCTAAATAGATTAAAAAAAAAATAAAATAAAATTCAAACTTCTGACTCCCTTTTGGGGAGGATCTGTCATTATCAGGAATATCTGATCTAACCAACACTTGTTCCACAAACATTTAAAAACTTAAAATGTGAATTAAGACAAAAACCTGTTGTCAGGTTCTAATACAGAAATGTAACTACCCTGCCTGGGGAGCAACAATACTTAAACACAGAAACCATGTCTTCCTGGAATCACAACGTGGAGTACAGAATACAAAATCTTTCATTAATAACACCCTGGATGCACATTCCTGGGCCACTTTAAAACCCTGTTACTCCTTATTAACTAGCAGACATAGCAAACTCTCTCTGCTCTGAAGAGCAGACATTCCTAAATTCAGAAGCATTTTAACAGCACAGTCATCTTCACCTTTACATATGATCTGCTTAGCAAAGTATGTCTGGCCACTAGTACACTGCCTGTTTTTGAAATTCACCGCCCTCTGGCACGGACTGAGCCTCTGACCTGTGTTGTGGGCTTGCCAGATACTCAACTGAGCCTCCAACAGGAGAGAGGAGAAAAAAGGATGAGAAAGCTCATGGGTCAAAGAACAGAAGAGGAAATCCTGTACCAATTAGCATCACAGGCAAAATAGACAACCTGAGGAAAAATTAGTGTATTGCAAATTAAAAGAGATGTAGCTAGAGGGGAAACAAAACCAAATTTAAGCAATGCCCCCCTCACCTCTACCCCCACATTCCCTGGCTGAATTTCAGTCCTTCACTCCCAGCTCCTCAGTCTCCTCCCCACCCCGCCAATCTCCAGTGAGGTTATAGAGGACAGGGCTTTACAGACACACTTTTTCCCTGTTCCAGCAAGGGCCCTCCACAGCCAGCAGCTCCTTCACAAAACATCCACCTGCTATGGCACAGGGTCTTCCGCGGGCTGCCACCCACATATCTGCTCCAGCATGGTCCTCTCCATGTGCTGCAGGGAAAGGCCTACTCCACCGCTGCCTCCTCCCAGGGCTGCCGGGCTGCCAGCACCACCACCTCCTCCTCCTGACTTCCTCCAACCTCACTGCTCGCAGGGCTGTTTCCTCACAATTGTCTCCCCTCATTCCTCTCCACTTGTCCATTTTTTTGTCCTTTATTAAGTAGGTTTTCATAGAGGCACCGTGGAGTCCCTCGACAGGCGTGGCTGGCTGGGTCCTGCCGCAGTGAGACTGTTGGAGATCCGGCTGGAACCGGCTGTGACCGGTATGGGCAGCCCCGGCCTCCTCCCAGAGCTCACCTAGCTGCAAACCCAGCCCCACACACAAGGATGGAGCAGAGGGAAAGTCAAGCAGCCAGCTCCTAACCCAGTCCAGACATCACAGATCAGCATTACCCAACTAGGAAGTTACCAGAGAAAGAGAAGGCAGGAGCCTTCCTCTGAGTCTTACTTCCAGTTTTCCTGGCAAAATCCATGGAGTTCAGGAGAACTGCAACAATATATAAAAAGTGCTGAGGCTTTAGACAAAACTATTTCTCACCCCAGCACAGGGCTACACAAGTATTAGCAGAAGTATTTTTCCAGGGCAAAGCACTGTATCTGGGTGCCTACCACCACAAAGTCCTCCACTGACATGCAAAAGGAGAAGGTACTGGATGAAGTTTGGTTTCCTCATGCTACTTTGGCTCCCGACTTCAGATGCCTGATAGAGAGACTGAAATTAGTTATTTTGTCCCATCTGCCTGCATTTGACACTGCATCATGTGGAGGACACCTTCTGCAAAATGCTGGCCTCGCCAGATGATTAAAAGCAAGGCAACTTTACCCCTCAAGCTTCAAATGAAGATATACAGGGACTTGTTTTGCTGAAGTAGGGAAGAAAAGGCAGGAGAAAAACTACTTTTATAAATACCAAGGAAGCAGCCTGTTTTGTAAATGCCATAGAGATTTAGAGAGCTGGACATTGAGGTCCCTCCAGGATGGGAATAGCTTCTCACTATTTAATCTCATCTGGTTTTGCACTACACAGGAAACATCCATTTTTGAACAGGTAACAACAGGAAGAAAGGCTTAGGCTTCCAGCAAACACTGCCTTGGTACAGAGGAGAGGCCATCTTTCACCCATTTTCAAGTCAAAGTTGGACAGAACTTCTCTTGTGAGTAGACCAGCAAGTAACAGAAGCTCTCAGGCAAACTTTTTAGATATTTAAGATTAGAGCATGATGATGCCACCAGAATTTCAATCTGCAGGCTGTCACTGACATACAACTAGTGTCGTAAGTATGCAAGTCAACTCACCCCCTTCCTCAAGTCAGGAAAGAAAAAACAGCTTCCAGATGTGCCTTTCTGGTAGGTATCAATTATAACAACTTGTTGTTGGGAAAACAGTTCAGAAATATCCAGGTTGTGAGCAATCCTGACTTACTTCAATTTAGGCCACATTGGGTTAATGGTTATTGAGGCCTATTGAGCCTCGAAAGGCTTTCTGAGAATGAGCTACTGGGAAAGAGATAACTTAATTGGCAACAGAAGAGGAAAATAATTATGTGAGAAGAATCTTTCCGTGAGAATGGTATGTGTAATTGGAATACAAAGCCACCTGCATGATAAGATGGTGTAAACAAGACTTCTCTATATAAAGTGAGTGCAAGTTGTTAATACACTATTTCATACAATCATATTGATGTGCACATGGAATCCTTAAGCCTCTGCAGACTGTTTTCCCACAACTTGTAAGCTGTACTCACTGTAAGCTGTACTCATCTGCCAAGCCTGCAGAGCATTACAACTTTCATGGAGTCAGGCATACCTTAACAGGTGTCCCAGGAGACAAATCAACATAAGGAAAACATGGAGTTGGTGAAACAAGTCCAGAGAACAGTCACTAAGATGATCCGAGGGCTGGAGCACCTCCTCTAGCAGGACAGGCTGAGAGTTGGGGTTGTTCATCCTAGAGAAGCCTCCAGGGAAAGACCTTATAGAAGCTTTACAGTACCAGAAGAGGCTACAGGAAAGCTGGGGGGGGACTTTTTACAAGGACATAGAGTGACAGGACAAGGAACTGTTTCAAACTGGAAGCCAGTAGATTAGATTTAGTTTAAATACTCAAAATTCTTGACTGCAAGTGGTGAGACACTGGCACAGGTTGCCCAGGGAAGCTGTGAATGCCCCCTTCCTGCAAGAGTTCAAGGGCAAGTTGGATGGGGATTGAAGCAACCTGGTCCAGAGGGAGATGTCTAGGGGGTTGGAAATAAATGACCTTAAAGATCCTTTCCAGCCTAAACCACTCCATGATTCTTTGATCAGTTTTACAAGTTATCAAATTTGAGTCACAGACACTGCCCCAAATTTATTTATCTTCAATTCAAATGTGAAAGGCATTTTCACCTCTTTGCTAGATCCATGATAAAATACTTCTACTTTTCAATAAATGATGCTTTATTCCTATGTAATCCTGTTGTACTATCTCTGTATTTTTCCACTGACAATTAAATAACCCTGCAGTCCATACACACTCCAAATGACAAATATGTACCATCTGCATTCATGCATTCAAAGCTGCCCAGGTATTATTAGATGTTGTGTAAATCATGTTGTACCAGTGTACCATCTAATATGCATTTACATAGGTCAATGTAAATCTGTACTGTATTTGTTGGGAATTTACTCTGACAGTATATACCCTTACACAAGATTGCTATGCATAAAGTAATTAAACTGTGCATTATCAAATTTAATTCAAAAAAGGAAACTGTCCCTACCAAAACTATCCGCTTAGTCCCTACTCTTAGACATTGCTCTGAACAGCAAACCTGGTGCATTTACTCACTCTATCCAAGTCACACCAAGGTAGCTAGTAACTTTACTTGGCATTTCTTCAGAAATACTGACATCCCTTGGTTCAGAATACCTAAACATGTTTCAAAACAAGTAGTCTTTATGCCACCTGTTTACACATATACCAATTTATGAAGATCAAAGAAGGACATTCCCAAAAGAAAACAGGCTGTAGTTTGCCACAGCAAAAATCTGCAGTATCCACTCCTTGTGTAAGGAAAGACAAGCTTATCATAAAAAATAATGGAATCTACATTTCTTCTACTGTTACCCAACTTAGACAGAAACTCCCTCTCACACTTACTTTATCAGAGATTCACAGAATGCTGTGGGGGTTGTAAGCAACCTTTTAAGTATCATCTGGTACCCACACCTCTGCCCTTGGCAGGGTCACCCCTTTCACTAATTAGGTTGCTCGAATCTTTGTATGTCTTTGTTGCACCCCTCAATGTCATAGTAGTTTCTATCTTGTAAACACTGAGTTCTGCAAGAAACCTTCCACACCAAAAAAAGTAACCCTACAGCTCAATTATAACGTAAGCAAGTAAGAGAACCTTGATCATTAGCTCTGTAGCAAAAAAAATCAAAAAAACCCAAAACAACAACTACAAAAAAACCACACCACAAACCAACACCACACACACCTTTGGTCTCCATCAGGATGGATAGGTTTATATCCTTAAGCTGCATTGGTTCAGAGGAATTTCACTACGAGAACCACTCTCCTTATAAAAATAGCTTTTATTAAAATACAAGCATAAGTTCATTTAATTTTCTTTCAGTTTGCTCAACTGTTACAGAGAAAAGTTCAGCTACTCTGCTGGTTAATGAGGCTGTAATTCTCATCTTGCCTACCAACATCTCAATAATGGATGCCGTCCAATAGAAGTGCTATTGCAATGCCAAGTTTCACACTTTAACTATCTGAATTCAAAAGCAGCTTTCTCACTTCATGCAGTTCACTTTGTCATTAATTTTCCAGTATCCTTCAGAATGAGTGCTGTGGCCAGACTAGCAACAGCAGTTTTAGGTCAGGAATTCAATTCTGGGTTATAGCTCAAGGTGTAAGCACATCAAAGCTGAAAAAGGAAAACTCCTTAATAAACTGCTTCTTCACTACTGTATGTGTGCAGCACATGCGTAGTTTGTTACAAACAGCATATGGTGGTTTAGATTTGTGACTTTAGTTGTCCCTCTTTTGGAAACAGAGCAGCTTCTAATGCATATTTGGGTAGAAAAGAACCACAGCAGGAAGTCTACTGAGATTTCTAAGCATGTTACTAGAGATAAAAATAGTATAGTTGATTACAATTATGAAAGCTATTAGGATTTAGAGAGTCAAATTTACAGGATTTAAAAGCCCTTCTTTTATCAACTGTGATATATATGCAAGCAAGTGTTCACCTCATACCTTTAACTAGTCATGCCTGCTGATTCAAGACTGGAAGTGAACAGCAAATACAGAAAAAGTAAGTAAGTCCCAAGATCTTGCTCTGCCTTTAAACTAGGTTGCAGCATATGAAATGGATGAATAGAAACAAAGGTCACAGCATTAGTTTCCTGGCATTTCAAGAGGATGAAACAAATGGCACCAAAACGAGGACTCTGTTGCAAAAATACATTAGGAATAAAGCAAAGACATGCTTGCTGCTAGTATTCCTGTGATATGCACATATATGCTCAAAGCAAATCCAGAAGTCCACCGCCTCCTCTGAACAATCTTTTGCTCTGCCGTGACAGCCACAAAACCTACTCCCTCCTGCACCCAGCTTCCTCATCAAGTAATGAGGAAAAGTTACCCTTTTTATAAACCCAAACTAGACTGCAAGGGAAATCCCCCCCACGTTACATGCAGTTCTCAAGATCTCTTGCAGCAGTGTTGCAAGAACCTTTACTTTTTCTGCAGGCAAACAAGTACATATGTGCCCCTCTAGCTCCAGAAGCTATCAAAAGCTATTTGGCCATGTAACATACTTCTCCAAAGGTGCTGCCTAAGCACAGGCACAGCTGTTTCTTCAGGATTTAATGGAAAACACCGTAACTTCCAGAATGTGTTCACAGATAGACTGAAAATATTTAAGTTAATCACAGATAAGTGGAGGAGCACTCCACTAAGATCACATGCCACAAACATTTACAAAACAAAAAAGTGCCAAGCTCACAAGGCCAAGTATAAACACCCTCCCCTTTTCTGGTGTTTATGTATTCTAATATCTCACTTCTGACTTCTCACAGGAAGCCTACAAACAGCAAACTGTTTCTTGATTACACGTTGTATTAGCAGTTTTAACAGCAGGCATAACCATGATTTCCCTAGCCTACTTTATCTACTTCAAGCTACCTTCACAGTAAGTTTCCCATGTCAGTACAGAAAAACAAAACTAATTTCCCACACACTGACTGTCCAAATCACAGTATGCAGAGACACAGGTCTCTACTTTTTAAAGACTTTAAAAAACACTTTTCCCTACCAAACTCAATTTAGACTCTACACATTAATGCTTAGAATCCACAACTCACCTTGAAATTAAAGGTGAAACTATTTTAAGGAGCCCTTTCACTTGTTTCAAGTCCCATGGCACATAGGTACAGCTGGAGTATTTGTAAAAGCCACTGGAACACTACCTCAGCCTGACAATTCAGACAGGTGGAAATGGCCTAAGAGTTCCCACCTGTTTTCTTCTGTCCTGCCTCATCCCTTTACCTCACTCCAGGTGATGTGACTGAAATCTTCAGCAAATCAGCCAAAGGTAACCAACAGGCAATTAAAAAAAGCCACAAGGAAGCTGACCCCTTCTGACCATAATTCTACTGCTGAAACAATATATAAGTAGTACAGTATTAAAAAATACTAGCAGCAAGTTAAGAACCAGGGATGCTCCTGTTAGATGTTGAATTTACATTACTTGTCCCATTCCACAGCTGAACCTCCTTTTCTCAACCCTTATAAGTTTAAGTGACTAAGGCATTTGTCTACAAATATATATATCTGAATTTCCTGGCAATTAACAATGTCTGGGGTCCTTACATTATTCTACAATGTCTTCAGCACTTCAGTTATTTTCCAGCTTCTGAGTCACCTGGTCAGCCACTGCAGGCCAGCTGGAATAAACCTATTTTTTTTGCTAAACACAGCAAACCATGACAGTAATTCTTGCTATGTATTACACCTCATCTAGCCTACAGCATGCGTCTTCAACTTCTGATAAACAGCAGCATGTCATTTGAGTAATCAGCAACATCAGGACTGTCTAAGGGAATGGCAAATCACAATTTTAAAAATTGAAGCCTAGGAATGCCTAGGATGAGTCTCATTCTGATCCTAGGGGGGTGCACTCAAAACAGTTGAGCATTGCTAGAACATTTAAACACCTAGCACTTATCCCAGCCTTCTATTAGGGAACTATAGCTTCTTCCAAATCTGCATTACATCAATGACTATGACTTTCAAAACTAATGAAAAACCCTGCTGCTTAGGTACTGAAGTACTATGAGGAACAGGGATTCAAAGAGAACAGAAAACAGTGTGATACTAATTTAAACTCCATCTGGAAAGCTTCAGCTTGTTCCCAATTGGAATTTTTCAAATGTATGCAAGTAAGACCTTCTCTTTACAATTTTTGCCACTATAAAATTATTGCTCCTAAAACTCCAGATAACCCTTACCATCCAAGTCCAATGTGAGCTGCGAGCTACTTCAAAAACATGATGTGGGCTTATAATTTTTAACTAACCTTCTGATAAACCATGCTTTTGTTAAGATTTCTGCCATGAGCAATTGTGTTCGATGCCTTCTTTCCATGGTGTAGTGTGTGCAGAGATGTATGCCAAAAAGTATGCAAAACAGCAAGTGCTTGAAGATACAGGGAAGACCAACAATTAGTTGTTCTCTTACTACAACTTTGTCAAATTGGACAAATTTAGTTGTTCAGTGGCAATATATTAGATGCTAGGAGTCCCTACAAACCAACAGAAATGCCTACTGGGCAAAAACAGCTCAGTATTGGCAGTTTCTCCGAGCTTCAGTTGGAATCAATCAAGAATCCTTCCTTTTATTTTGTCACAAGAAACTCAGGATGACTTTTTAAATTTCAGCAAAGATTAAGCAATAAAACATCTTGATCTCACCAGTTGTAATAGCTAAAAGCTATGACTTCTAACACATTTATACCAGCTTCTCCAGAACTAATCCTTATGAGTAAGTTAAATTAGGTAGATTTACACAGGCAACGGATCAAAAAACATTACTGGTTTCCCTCAGAATTGGAACTACAGCTGTCAAAACCCAAAGCACTGTCAGCTAGTCCTGCCTGATAGTACTATCATTTCTCAATTTATTTGGGGGCTGTCAGGAAAGGAAAGCTCTTCGCACAACACCACTGCTCTCTGACTTATGAAGGCTTAGCAACAGCTAGTAACATGCAATCCCCCCTGCAGACACTAACATCTATTTTAAAAAGCACTACAGTACAAGCAAATACAGCTTCAGAGCAAGACTGGAATATATACTGATCACAAACTGAGTTTATCCATTAGCTAACTATCAGTTTTATTGCTATTGAGACCAGCAGTATAATCAACTATAATCAAAAGCCATTATGCTGAAAGATGGCAAGAGTTTTACCTACACAAGCAGCATTTCAACATCACTTAAAGGGAAGCAGCTTACACTTGAATCCTTGTACTATTTTAACCTCCAAACTCCACATCTGCAGCAGCATTGACTTATTTTAAGAAGCACAAGAAAGCTGAAGTATTCCTTGGGCTTTTAGAACACTAGGTCACATTTTAGCTTTGTGTCTCCCCCACACACAACCCCCCCCCAAAAAATTAAAATCTATCTTAGTATCACAGGGGCTTTAACAGATTTCATCCTGAGGCTTCACTGTAGTTTGAATACTGCCATATAGAAATATGGGAAGAAATCTGAAAGGCTTTGTCTTTTTTTTTTTTCAAGCAAGATACTCCAGATCCAGCAGCTATTTAGAACAACTCAAACTCCCTACACGTAGCTCAATCCGAAATATGGTAGTTCACAATTTTTGAATAGACAATAAATGTAAGACAACAAAAATACACTGATAAAGGGATCTTCTCCTTTCTGATAACAGAGCTTTTAAAAAGAATCCAGGGAGGGGAATGGAAAATTGATATTCACATTTCTATTGCAAAGTCACAATAAATTTACATAAAGAAATATTACATTAGTAGGATAAAGCCAGTAAGAGGGAGAGATCTATGCAAATATGAACATACTGAAGATGTATCTGACAGAAAGACTAAAGCAATTAAAAACCTCTACAGCATAAAGCAAGGATCAGCCACTCCACCAGAACAAAAACATAAAAGACAGTTACTGCTAAGTAAAAATGCCAGATCAGCCACCAGATATTAGAAGGGAACACTAAAATTGTGCATTGCCAGATTTTAGCAAGAACGGTAGAAATTCCTTTGTAGTTTCAAGGTCACTTACATGAGTCTATAGTTGCAAATGCCCTCAATAGAATCACAGCAAAACCCTCGAATATCTACAATTTCTGATTAATATTCTATTTTAAGGAGTATGTAGAAACCATTTAGGTATTTGGAAACAAAAAGATTTATGTGTAAAAACCATATAACTGAGTCCACTCTTAAATTTATCATCTCCAACACATTATTTTCAAAAGGACAGCCAAGAGAGGGACAGGGAAAACTGGATGCAATTTCAGGATTCAAAATTCATGGTACTGAAGGGAAAAAACCATGGAGCTCCAGTTAAGAGCCTGGTTGGTGTCTGTTTCCTCAAAAGAACAGGTTCCTGCTCACTGGAATATTTTTCTGGACTCCCTCTATTTAACCTAACATTGGCAAAGATTAGTAACTAAATCAAATGGCATGGAGCACTTTAAAAACAGGAACCTTCTAACTTCCACGAAATTACACAGGCTCTGAAATACTCAACTTACCAGGTTACTTTACCAACTATCAGTTGTAAAAAGACCAGATGTTTAAGTCCTGTGTAGCTGCTATACCATAGTACCAATATCGGCTTCTGAAATCCATCAGTATAGCAATACATTTTAGTCTATATTCTAAGTTCAACCAAATGGGACTACAATTAAGACTCCTTAATTTTATTTTTGTTGAGCATTTGTGATCACTTGAGATTGACTGGGTTTGGATTTATTTTTTGTCTTTCTGTGGCTTTTTTTAGTATCAGCTTTTATAAAAGTACAGTTTGTTAGAGTAATAAAGAAAATGTACATAAGCGATTACAAAGATTGAAGGGATACCGAGCTATTTCGGTGCTCCAACTAGCTATCTCATCATCAGCGCTATGCAGATGAAACAAAGCCACTTCGCTCCCCGCATAGACGACGCAAGGACCAGGCAGCTTCATTTTTATCAGGACAGACTTAAAAAGACAGACAACACAGGCCAAACCGAAGTAAAGCCCCCTGCAAAAGTAAGAGGTGACGGCGTGACCCTACACACGCCCAGTCAGCGCGAGGCCCTGCATCTTAAAACATCGAAACAACCCTCGAAACACAGTAAAACAGACGACAGGCGAGCCGCGCACCTTCCCAAGCGCCCAGCCGCCCCCCCAACAATCCCCCAAGCTCCATCCTCCCGCTCCGGAAGGGCCTACACGCAGGGCTGGACGCTCCGCACCTCCTCCCCTCGCACCGGCGCCGACAGGGCGGACCACCGGAACCAGCCTGCTCGCCCCGGGGCTACCGAGCCAGTACTGCCACCGGCCATGGAACCCCGCGCCCCTACCTGCGGGTGCTGCTCCACGGACAGGACATCCCCTCAGCGCTGCGCGCCCTGCGCTCCACCCCGCCGGCGCGCTGCAGCCGCACAGGTGCGCCGGGAGCTGCGGGCAGCCGCAACACCCCTGCGGCTGCAGCACCCTCGGCGGCCCCGCTCTGCAGCAAGCGACGGCCCCCGCGAGGTGCCAACCGCGCCCGGCCACTGCCCTGGGGTTCAGGCTGTTCCTCCGCTAAGCAGGAGAGCCCGGGCAGAGGACGGCAGATGCACTATTGTAGACACAAGCAATCCGGTTAGCGAAAGGTCAGACCCAAACAAGAGGGAGAGTGTGCGGGAAGAATGGGAGCTACGCTCAAGGGGTACGGCGAGATGGGGGACAAAGTATTACAGAGGGATGCGCAGACAAAACAAAGGGTTTATTGGAACAGTGTTTTGTCGGGAGAACAGGTGCTAAATTAGCCCAATTAGCAACACATGGGAACGGCGGGAGGAGGGGGAAGAGACACAGAAAAAGTTCTAGAGTTGAAAAAGCTATGAAGCCCACCTAGTACGACATAAGGGGAGGGGGAAAAGAGAAGCACGGTCCGCAGTAAAAGAAAAAGAAAAAAAAGGAAAGAAAAAAGTCTGCAACAAGAAGCCCTCTTAATGTTACGATTCAAAGACCTTGGAGTTTGCAACCGGGAGTGCACAACACACGGGCACCCGTCACCTACATCTGGGGAGGGGGAAAGTTCTCGCACACGCCGCGTTTCCACCATTTTACGAGAGGGAACCTGGTCAAGTATTTGGGGCCCTAACTCAGCCTCCCCCTGCAACCCTTATCCCATGCCGTACTCCCCAAGAGGCTGCAGCCCTTCTCTGGATCTGCTGCCCCGAGGCACCGTGGCTTTCACCCGGGGAAGAACGCGCCCGCCAGCTACCTCACCTGGTGCCTGCGATGGTTCCGGAGCCGCCCCACCGTAGCACAGGGGTGGAAAGGAGGAGGCAGGCTTATAAAGGCACCCATTGCCCGCCCCGGGGCCGCCGCCTGAGTGACGTCGCCGACGGCCACTCAAGAAGCCCCGCGCCCTTCGGGGCCGCGCCCCCGGCCCAGCGGGCAGCCCCCGGCGGCCGCCCCGCTCCCCGCCGCAGTGGTGTGGCCGGACGGGCCCCGCCCCGCAGCCAAACACCTGCGGGCAGCGGGGAAAGTGGGGCGGCGTGCTGCACCGAGCAGCATAGGGGGCGGCAGTTCTCCTTTCCCGCTAACCCTACAAGTTCGGGCGTCGGGTCCCTTTGTGGAACCGGTGGGTCTGGGAAAGGGTCTCTACTGTGTTTGCTCATCTTTCCCGACTTTCACGGTTTGCCCCCTTCCCCTGAACACACCGAGCCGAGGAGGTGCGCCGCTGCCTCCATTCCGAGGAGTGGCACACGAACCCCTACGCCACCCGTCCGACAGGGCACGGCGGGAGCGAATACCCCGCAACCCCCCTCCGGACAGTCATGCTGGCTCGGAGACTGCCAGCGGACACCACCCGCAGCGACAGCACCGTCTCGTTTCTCGTCGGCGGCCACGGCGCGGGTTGCCCTTCCGCCCCCGGGAAACCCCCCCGAGGTGCCGCTCCTTCTGGCCCGCCGCTGCCCGTCCCGCGGGGCGCGTCCCAGCCAGTGCCCGAGGGGATGGCTAGTGCCATCGGGTCGGGAAGGCGGTCCCCGAGGGGTCCGCACTGTTTGGTATGTCCTCCCGGGGACCGCACTGTTTGGTGTATCCTCCGCCCTCCTGGCTCTGAAATGCTTGTGTCAATACAGTGAAAATAAACGTCTCAACGCCGGCATCACCACCGGTTCTTGGAAATGAGTTGACGGAACACGTCCAAACTACCGATATGCCCTGTTTATACAGCTCTCACTTTAATTATTTTAGTATGTGAAATAGGAGGGTACGGAGCAACGTGTAGGGCATAAATTAAACAACAATGGCAGTGCTAGGAGCCGGTCCTTGCCGGAAGCACACGCTGTAGCTCCAGCGTTTACTATTGCCTCCTTCTCCTGTCCGGACACTCCCACCGCCGCGGGGACTGGGGACAGGAGACGCGCCCGATGATGGGACGGACGCCCGTCCGTCCCTTCGCGCCTGCATCTTCGCTCGCATCCTCGCCGCGCCTGCCGGATACAAACTTACCCCAAACTCACCGGGGCCGCCCCCCGCACCTCCCGCCGCTCCGGTAGCACCACGGACAGAGACCTGGGCCGCTGCCGCGCAAACACCGCGAACGGAGCCCTCGCAGCGCCCCGACGCCCCGAACAAAAGGACGCGCCCCCTCCCACAGCGGGTTAATCATCCACGAAAAGACTCGCTCCCCAACCCCCGACCCCATCCATCGTGGGTAACCAACTTCTAGGAAGCGTATACTGCTTTCCCTTACCACGCCGCCCGCACCCACTGACAATACGCGCTGCGCGCTCTTGTTGCCGCCGGCCACGTCTTTGTGCGCAGTGACAGGCAGCAGCCTCCCAGCCCCACGGGATGCCACGGAACGCCGTGTGTATAATGCAATTAGGCGCGGGGGGGTCTTATCCTGGCTAATCTGCAAATGCAGGGTGATCTCCTCAAAACGATCGGCCTAACTTCACCCACAGGGTGCGAGTCCGTCCCCTCGGACGCGCCCCGCAAAAGGAGACACTTCCCGAGCTGGAAGGGCGGGGTGGTATCGGAAACTCTGCAGCTGGGTCAGGACAGGTAGGGATGCGCACGCCGTCCTTCCCCGGGCTCAGTGCGGTTCCCCTGCCCACCCCAAGGCGCTAACACCTCTAGCAGCTCGACTGTGCAAGCGCGTTGCGATACGCGCGAACTGACTTATCCAGCCGAGTCGCCGGCAGGAACGGTGTCAATACGGAGTAGGCATAGGTAACCAACGTAATTCTATACGGCATGCACCTCGGGCGTTCCTGCAGACCCTATGGCACACATACATTCGCGTAGAGAATCAGCCACAACTTACCTTCCTTCCCTCGGCTTAAAAAAAAAAAAAAAAAAAAAAAAAAAAAAGTAACGGTGCAGTTCTCCCAATAGAGAGGAGTAAGAGGCAGATGGATAGTTCTCTCAAGGCAACACACGAGAGCTAAATTTGGGACAGTTCTAAACGGAAGAGGGGGAGAGAAAAAAAAAAGGCAAAAAAATCCTTTCCCCCCCCCACAACAGTGCAGCACTGGGGAAAAAAAATCAAAAATAATAACAGGAAAATTAAAAATTAAAAAAATGGGATAACTCAGAGAGTGACAGGACTACCCTCCTTTCGCAACCCAACAAAAAGAGTGGATGGAGGGAGAAATAAAGGAACAAAGAACAGAGGGACGGAAGGGCGATTTAAAGACGGTCGCTCTCTCCCTCCCTGCCTGGCGGTCCCTTCCTAGCGGCTCGCCACCGGAATCAGCTGCTGCATGGCGGAGCGCGCGCGGGGCGGCGGGGGAAGAACGCCGTGCGCTGCGGTGCGATGTCGCGCCGTGCCGTGCCGGGAGGCGGACCGCTCCGCAGATTTATAGCAGCCCCGCCACCCGGTTCCCTGCCTGCCGCCGCGCCGCGCCGGGGTGCGTGCTGCGTGCCGCGCCCGCCGGCGGGACCTGGGGGCGCGCGCGGGGGGTGTGTGTCCGCGGGCAGCTGCGTCCCCGTCCCCGTCCCGCCCCGCACCCCCCTTCTTCCCTCCTCCCTCCCCCCCCTTCCTCCCTCGGCCCGGCGGCCGCCCCGCGCCTACCCCGGCGCCACGCGCGGCAGCGTCTCCGCACCCCGGCGCAACGTAGGCTGCTGGCGGCGCCGCGCTCCCCCATTGGCCCGGCCGCCGCCCACTCGTCCCACCCCCGGCGAGGCGACGGCCGCCCATTGGCCGCGCGGGCCGCCACTCCGGCAGGGCCCCCATGGCGCCCGGTGTCAGGCTGCGTTGCGGCGCGCGGGCCCGCCCCCGTGGGCGCGGGTGGGCCCGGACGGGGTCCCGCGGGTGGGCAGGGCCCGCGGCCACGCGCCTCGCCCTTATCCCTCTTCCGCCTCTCTCCCCCCCCCCCCCCGGCACAGCACGGCGGCCCCGCGCGCTGCCCTTCCCACGCCGTGCCCGCGCGGCTCGCGGGGGGCGGGGCGCTGCCGCGGACAACGGCACGAGGAGGCGGTGGCGCGTGCCCTCGAGGGGCCACGTGGGAGCGGGGCGGGGCGGAGCCGGGGCGGCCGCGGGGCTGAGCGGGGCTGCACTTGGGGCGGCCGGGAGTGCTTTGGCGGCCCCTGGGATTGCCTTGGTCTTCCGCTTTTCTTATTTTGCCTTTTTTGTTGGTTTTTTTTTTTCCCCTTCTTATATTTTTATTGCCTTTTTTGTTTTTTTTCCATCTCCCCGCTGCACGCAGTTCTGGCCGCGCGTTGCCGGTACCGTGCCCGTAAAGTTTGTACCGCTGCTTCGGCACTGCTCCAGCGATTTGCCCTTCTTGGAGTGGACGTATTAATGAGTGATATTCCTTGTAAAAATCACTGCGGGTGGAAAGAAGGGTGAGAAGGAAGAGAGGAAAAGGAGAGGAGAGAGGGAGAAAAGGAAAGAGAAAAGTGAAGGAAATGAAAAGGGAAAAGGACAGAAAGGGAAGCGCTTTTACTCATTGTGCAATAGATTCAAGTGTTCAACGTACAGAAGTGTTGGCAGAGAAGAAAGAGAATAAGCAGGTGGTGGATGGAAGAAAGAGATTCTGCATGGTACTCAGAAACGTGCTTTTTATGCCTTATATTGCTTGACCTTCATTGTACTTGACTTTAATTTCTTTACAGAATTTGAAGTGCTTCCTAGGCATGGCTTTTCTTTTGTGTCCTTTTAGCCACAGAACTGTGTAATGTATTTCCCATGCCAAAGGACCTAGATCCTGCAGAAATTGCTTGTTTAGAGTATTTTGATATTTGCATGGCAATGCAAAAATAAAAGAGGCATGCAATTTCATATACGACCTAAAGCAGTGCTTCCTTGCAGTGTCCTTGAGTGCTTATAAATGATTAATACAATGAAAGAGAAAATATGCTTGTTTATGTATTCTCATTGTGTTTTATAATCTCCCAGTCCTAACACTATGACAATAACTGAGTCTTCCACAGGGGCTGATTTTACATTCTGTGTAACCTATAATGTGCTGAATGCATCTGAAGTGTTCTAGAACACACAGTGTTCAGATGATTATTTACAATTTATAACCAACATTTAGAAACGGCAGCATTCCAGAAAAGGGACTAACTCCCTGATGGAACTAGTGCCAACCTAGTGGCACTAAGGACTGTATAAAGAACAAGGAGGGGATGACTGCACCCTCAAAGCTGCTTATACAGAAGTCCTACATGAAGTGATGTGTACTCATGCTGCCAAATTGCATGTGTAAATTGTGCTCTTGGCAGTGTCTGTATTCAGGGTCCTCCTGAGCTTACACTGTTGTTCAGTTTACATCTGATGCTCACATTTGAAAGCTTCCTAATGATGCCACAATTAATAAACTTGGTCATGTTCTTTATGCTGTGGGGGCAAACATCAACAAGTTTTGTATACATCATAAAAAAAAAATAAAAAATAAAAATAAAAATAATAATAATAATAAGTGATTATTTGTACTAGGCTGAGTTTTGAATCATGGGTAGATCAGACCAAGTAGAAAAAATACATGAAGTTTATGTGCTGTGTTGCATTCTTTGGAATTATTAGATTTACTTGCTGGTTACTTTCTCACTTTGTCCAGTTTGCACTTTATTTGTTTATGCAAATGGTAGTGTTCCTTAGCAGAACATCAGCAAAGTATGAGATAAAGGAAAAGATAGGAAGAAAATAATTAAGGTCTCTGAAATTCTTAAGCCATTCAATGTACTCAAACACAAACACAATCCTTCCCCAACCCCAAAGAAACCAAACAAACAAATATATATATTAATATACATCTGTTTTTAAAACTAAAGAAACTTGACTTCAAGTGGAAGCCGAAATGTATGCTCTTGGAAATGAGAAGACTGTCTTTCTGAATAAACACTGAGGAAATCAAGACTCTGCTCTTATCAGCTTCTCTGTCAGGTCTGATACCAAGGATTCTGATTTTATCTCTCCCACTTGCTCACCTCCAAAAGGAACAACATTTCAGTTGTGATTAGTGAGCAACTTTTATCTAAAAAAGCCCAACTTTATGAGTGTTATTTTGAGATTTAATATGTTTACCAGTAATGCACTCACATCTGTTACGTTTGTCGATACATGATACTAAAGTGAAATTAGGCACAAAATAGCTGCTACAGTGAATTGTCATTGGCCCTTTTTGTCTCTGGCACATTTTCAGAGTCCCTTGATGCTGACAATGGCAGAGGGAAAGCTAAATTCTCCCCTGTCCTGGGAAAAAAAAATGTTTTTCTGTGAAATTCCCCTTTGCTTAAGTAATGTATGTGAAAAGAAGTTTTTATGATTAGTGGTAGCAGGATGCTTGGACATAGCCTTAAGCTAAAACGTGTATGGATTATTAAGTCTTTGGACATGAGCAAGCTATAGAAGGAGGGGAGGACTGCTTGTTTAAGCATGCTCAACCCTTCAACTGGGAACACGAGGTCAGGGAATGGCAGTGAAAGCAGCAATTGCAACGTGCTGGCAGAAAAAAGGTTTAACACTGGCCTACGGGGGAAGAAGATGCAGGGGATTAGGGATGAGAGGAAGGTTAAAAACAAAACAAAACAAAACAACCTGCAGCAAAAGAACATCCCTTGGCTGCCCTCCGAAGCAGCCCGCCCCTCCCGTCAGCACCACGGACAGCGTCTAGCCCCGACGGCGCGGCCCGGCCCGCCGCTGAAGGGTGGGGGTGCCCAGGGCTCGCTGCTGGGGGCAGCTGGCGACCGGCACTGAAATGGCCCAAAGCATGGCAACAAATGGGTGGTTACCCCTTTCCTCCATCCCCCTCAGGAAAAAAACCAGAAAAACGAAAAACAAAACGGTAAGGTAGGTGATGTCGCTGTGGGCCTGGCTCTCTCAAAGGCACTGCCGGCAAACTGCTCCTGCCGCATGGTGTTATGTGAGAAACTGCAAGCTTACACGGGGCACATCTGTGTGTGACTGCATTCCGAGCGACTCCACAGGTCATTTTTTGAGTGAAAGTTTATGTTTGGTTCCATTACTTTGACATAAAAACATAATAGGCATGAAGGCTTCAGAATGAGTCTTCCGACAGATGCTTCCTGGTACAAAACATACCTGCACAGACTCTGCATTTCAGTACCTGTGCCCAATTGTTTTATCTCCATCACGGTCATAAGATATGGATAATGTATAAAACTAAAATACTGTGAACATTCCAACTGAGGTTGCTATATTCTTATCTAATTCAGTTACACAGCAATGTCTGAATATTAACAAAAACATTTTCCAAAAAGAGGTCAGCATTTGGATGAAGAAATTTGCTTTTTTTTCCAAGACTAAAAAAGGTATCTTAAGATTCCAATCCACACAACCACAACTGCTCAGATTTTCTCAAGACAACTGTGAGACCTTAATCCAGATAAATATAATACCGGAAAGAAGCTGTCTGTTTATTCAAATTGATGTATCTTTACTTGTTTCCTGCTGTGACCAGGCAAAGACAGACTTCGACTGCACTACAGCTTAGGTGGCTTCTTTTATTGAGGACTTGTATCTCCAGTGGTGTTTAATGCACATTTAATTGTAAAATAATAAGACTCTGTCACCTGCCAGTCAAGCACTGCCATCAACTTCTTTTGTGCTTGGATCAAACGCTTGCACAACAGAGAAAGTGACAGCATCAGGGCACAGTGACAAAGCTGTAGTTAGCACCGAAAGAGTGAGGCCCAGGGAGACACTGCAGCTACAGAAACAGCTGTCTTATCAGCACATTGCAGAGATGGAGATGGCTCAAGAGGTCCTCAGCAGATAATGACTTGAATAGGTTTGCAATGCGCCAAACTTCACGGTTGATAAGACCAGCCCAGTGTAGAGAGCAGCAGAGATCCAGCTCTATTCTATTTTATCAGTGCTGTAAATTAAGAAATTGAAATTCAGGTGGCACAGCCAGCATGTTGCTGATAATCCAGTAAAGTAAACTGTCATTAGGATGTTTTCAGCAAAGTGAAATAGGTTTCTATTACTTGATGCTTCTTTAGTAAAAACACCTTAATATTCCCATCCCAAATTGCTGCCCCAGTAGTACCTGACCTAGGGTGGAGGTTCACCATCTGTTTCACTGTTGTGACGTCTTTGAGTCTCAGAACAAACTGTCCATTAGGCTGTCAAGTTTTTTACAAAGGATAAAACACTTCCACTTTGAAACTGGTAGCATATTTTCAGATCCTCATTTTCTCAGCAGGAGAAGGAACTGCACTGTGATTTTTAATAAACAGCAGTCAAGTTCACATTAAAGCACACAAGCTCAATTTCGTAATGCACAATAGAAGCATGTGTATGTGAGCACCGATAAAAATTAATTGCTGGTGTAAGAGGGATCTATAATGACCTTTGGAATTATTCACTTGACAAAACATAAGCTGTAGTACACTCTTACAATAGTTTTTAGGAGGAGAAAGTCATGTTTTAAACTGATTTTGACTGACTAATGGCATCAGATTAGAATACTGTAAATCCACCTTTTTCCAGCAATACTTAGGTATTTACTCCAGAAATACTTAGGTTAGATCAAGTGCAGTTTACCTTTGATCTGTGGTTTTCTGAAAAAAGCTCGTGGCAAATACAATTAAAAAGAATGTAGATGGAGCATATAGCTTGAGGCCACAGAAAGTTATTTTGTAAAGAAGAGTTGGCTACATTCACTTAACTTCTTGTGATTGATTCCTGAAGAGCCAGAGTAACTGTATACACTTGTAAGCTTATCTAATTTTGGCCATTATGACTAACTTTCCATCTTCTTTGTGCAATAATTTAAGACAAGGCTAACTTTATTTCTTAACAAAGGGCAAGTTGTTTGGTACTTTAATATCTAGAGGAACCTGAAACCTCGGCAGGAACATAAGGACTTACCACTCAGACTTGTTAAACAGAGTGCAAAGGTGAAACCAGTTCTATCCTCCTGATAATCTCAGGCCTTAGCCTGTCACTTAAGCATACCTAACAATGCGAGCTAGCAAGGAAAATGATGAACAGTAGTAATAAGGACCCAGAAAATTACTTATTTATTCCATGTTTTAAGACAGTAAGCTTTCTCAGAGTCAAGACGAAAGGCAGAATAGGGCAGGGTGGGAAGAGATGAGTCTTCAGCAGATACAGTTTGTTGGAAATAATTCCTTTGTTTGTCCTTGAACCTTCCTACTGGTGTGGCAGAGAGTAAAATCACAGGTGTCTGGGAGAGAACAGAAGGCAGATGTCAGTAAGGTCAAACTTCTTCAGCAGCTTATGTGGACTGTGTGGTTTTAACACATGCAAATTAGTGCCAAGTGGCTATTCCAAAATCAGAAAACCACTGTTTTTTTAAGATACATTTCAGTAGTTCACAAGTAGACAGGTAATTTAACGAATGTCACAAATCAGAGAACTCAGCTGTAACTGTTTGCCCTTGCCCCTTCTAATTTGAGGGGAACATGTAACCAGAGCCTGAAGTGATTGATACCCTGACCAGTGAAGCACTTTGTAGAAGTGAGGAGAAATAACCTTGTGTAAAAGAGACAATCCAAAGCAAAAATGCAATCAATATTTTTAATGCTATTTGCTATCCAAAAATAAAAGTCTTTTTAAGTTCTCCAGTGAATCATCCCAGATACTGTCAATTCAGTTAGATCAGACTTCCACCATAACCGTAAGATTCTCCAGGAAAGAGATGTATGGTAATAAACTTACTGTAATTGGTATATCCTCTCAGGAATATTGACTTAAAAGATTAATTTTACTCTTTCAAAAGCCTGTTTTTGTGTTTTCATTTGTTTAGGGAAAAGCACACATTACACAAGGATAGCTTTTTTAGTATGCTGGCATATTTCCTGCTGACAGCACAGTGGAGTAAAATAGTGGTTGTGGCTACTA